>NC_134397.1:89054941-89142220 GCF_050003625.1 Haematobia irritans | reverse complement strand
TTACTTTTTGCCTACACAGGTAAGTTATTATTTTTAAATCCCAGGTAATACTACAAGTAGTAACTTTTTGATTACCGGTATTACTGAAAGAATCACTAGTGCTTACCCAGGTTTTGCTGGGATACGTCAAGTTTATATTGACCAAATTTTGACCGTATCACCCTTTATTTCAGAGATGGTCTGTATCAAGCTTTTTTAGGTTTGCGACTGCCGCAAAGTTGTAAACGTCGTAAACGTCACATACTGGTCGTAAATGTAGAAAAAGTATCAAACGTCGCAAACTCAAAATACTTCAGTCCCTTCAGCTAGGAAGCGAATGATATCCAAGATGATGGCATGTGCGAAGAAGTTTAAATTCTCAGGAATGTTCATAAAGTTATTAACGTTTTTAACACGTTGAGAATAGAGTTATTTCAATTGGAGACTCCAAGCCAAAATTACTATGAACTACTTGATAGCACAGTAAATGAGACGGTCGGTATTCGCTCATCCTTTCTTTCCATAATTTCTGCAGAAACTGGAAGGAAGGAACTACTTAAGTCTTGCATAAGTGAATTTTTGTTTATAGAGAATTTTATAAAATCATTTTTTGGCTTATTAGAGCCAATTTCCATACTAATTAAAAATTTTCAAAATTTTAGCTAGTCATGCGCAGGTGCAACTAAGGCTTGGGTGGACATTATGGACCACGCAAACTAAGAATAGTTTGAAGTTGCGAATGAGAGATGTAAAGCTAGTAGAGTTTTGAGTAAATACAATATAAAATTTTGCATTCTTTTTTCGGGGAGTCTAACTAAATTAAATTAAACAAGTATATACGGCCGTAAGGTCGGCCAGGCCGAATCTTATGTACCCTCCACCATGGATTGCGTAGAAACTTCTACGAAATACTGTCATCCACAAATTTCAACTCACATGGTTGTTAAATATCATTTACTACCACCACGTACCAAATTTCAACCAGATCGGATGAATTTTGCTTCTCCAAAAGGCACCGGAGGTCAAATCTGGGGATCTGTTTATATGGGAGCTATATATTATTATGGACTGATAGGAACCAATTCCTGCATGGTTGTTGGATACCCTATATCACGTACCAAATTTCAACCGAATGGGAAGAATTTTGCTCTTCCTAGGTGCTCCGAAGGTCAAATCTGGGGATCGGTTTATATGGGGCCTATATATAATTATGGACCGATATGGATCTATTTTTGCATGGTTGTTAGAGACCATATACTAACACCATGTACCAAATTTCAGGCGGATCGGATGAAATTCGCTTCTCTTAGAGGCTCCGCAAGCCAAATTTGGGGGTCCGTTTATATGGGGGCTATATATAATTTTGGACCGATGTGAACAAATTTTTGCATGGTTGTTACATACCGTATACTAACACCATGTACCAAATTTCAGCCGGATCGGATGAAATTTGCTTCCCTTAGAGGCTCCGCAAGCCAAATCGGGGGATCGGTTTATATGGGGGCTATATATAGTTATGAACCGATATGGACCAATTTTTGCATGGTTGTTAGAGACCATATACTAACACCATGTACCACATTTCAGCCGGATCGGATGACAATTGTTTCACTTAGAGGCTCTGCAAGCGAAATCGGGGGATCGGTTTATATGGGGGCTATATATAATTATGGACCGATGTGGACCAACTTTTGCATGGTTGTTAGAGATCAGATACTAACACCATGTACCAAATTTCAGCCGGATCGGATGAAATTTGCTTCTCTTAGAGGCCTCGCAAGCCAAATTTGGGGGTCCGTTTATATGGGGGCTATACGTAAAAGTGGACCGATATGGCCCATTTGCAATACCATCCGACCTACATCAATAACAACTGCTTGTGCCAAGTTTCAAGTCGATAGCTTGTTTCGTTCGGAAATTAGCGTGATTTCAACAGACGGACGGACGGACGGACATGCTCAGATCGACTCAGAATTTCACCACGACCCAGAATATATATACTTTATGGGGTCTTAGAGCAATATTTCGATGTGTTACAAACGGAATGACAAAGTTAATATACCCCCCATTCTATGGTGGAGGGTATAAAAATATTCACAATTTTTTTAATTCAAAATTAGGTGTTTTACATTAGGTTTGGGACGTTTGCGACATACGTATTATACCGTCATAAACGTATTTAAGTTCGTGGTATTATTACTTTTTAATAATATTTCCATGACTTTAATATTTTTTTGTATACGTTAGTGAAATTAACTAAAACAGATGAAAAAATTATACACAAATGAAGCATAAAGATTAACTAATTTCGTGTCTCCCACAAAATAGTTCAGAATTTCTTAAACTTTGTAAATTTTACCAATAACGGGCCCATCTTGAACTTCGTATGACACTAAAAACATTTTTAAAATTTTGAAGTTCAATATTTTCCTTCAAATTACGAAATTCTCTTTAACAAGTAAAAGAAATTAATAATGTCTAACACATTTTCTAGAATTTGTCGAAAATTATTTACTTTTTTTTTTGAAATCGGCGTTATATCTGCGTTTCTTATACAGTTTAGTTAAAATTTTCTAAAATTAATATATTTTTTCTAAAATTAACTAAAATTGTCTTTCATTGATTTTTCAGTGTAACAACCGATCTTACTCAAAATTGGCTAAATTTAGTCCCAATATATATATATATATATATATATATATATATATATAATATATATATATATATATATATATATATATATATATATATATATATATATATATATATATAATATATATATATATATATAATATATATATATATATATATATATATATATATATATATATATATATATATATATATATATATATATATATATATATATATATATATATATATAAATATATATATATATTATATAATAAACACACACACCACACACACACACACACACACACACACACACACACACACACACACACACACACACACACACACACACACACTCACACACACACACACACAAAAAAACTTCAAACCATCCATACAAATCTCATGGTGTCAAAGAGAAAGATGCTCAGTATGCTTTGACATTTCCTCATGAATAGACGAACGATCTGCCACAACGTCGAATTTTCAGTGAATGGGCCCTAGAAAAGTTGGCAGAAAATCCGCTTTTTTATCGACAAATTTTGTTCAGCGATGAGGCTCATTTCTGGTTGAATGGCTACGTAAATAAGCAAAATTGCCGCATTTGGAGTGAAGAGCAACCAGAAGCCGTTCAAGAACTGCCCATGCATCCCGAAAAATGCACTGTTTGGTGTGGTTTGTACGCTGGTGGAATCATTGGACCGTATTTTTTCAAAGATGCTGTTGGACGCAACGTTACGGTGAATGGCGATCGCTATCGTTCGATGCTAACAAACTTTTTGTTGCCAAAAATGGAAGAACTGAACTTGGTTGACATGTGGTTTCAACAAGATGGCGCTACATGCCACACAGCTCGCGATTCTATGGCCATTTTGAGGGAAAACTTCGGAGAACAATTCATCTCAAGAAATGGACCGGTAAGTTGGCCACCAAGATCATGCGATTTGACGCCTTTAGACTATTTTTTGTGGGGCTACGTCAAGTCTAAAGTCTACAGAAATAAGCCAGCAACTATTCCAGCTTTGGGAAGACAACATTTCCGAAGAAATTCGGGCTATTCCGGCCGAAATGCTCGAAAAAGTTGCCCAAAATTGGACTTTCCGAATGGACCACCTAAGACGCAGCCGCGGTCAACATTTAAATGAAATTTGCAAATTTTTATGCGTTTTCAAGCTCTTAACAAATCACCCTTAATATATATATATATATATATATATATATATATATATATATATATATATATATATATATATATATATATATATATATATATATATATATATATATATATATATATATGTATATATATATATATAATATATATATTATATATATATATATATATATATATATATATATATATATATATATATATATATATATATATATATATATATATATATATATATATATATATATATATATATATATATATATATATATATATATATATATATATATATATATATATATATATATATATATATATATATATATATAATATATATATATATATATATATATTATGTATCGTTCGATTTTCCCACATTTGGCTATAATAATACTCTTATTTATTAACTCAAATTTCAAATTTGGATGTACTACCTGTTCGTATCTAGACTTACATGTAGCTCTTACATAATAGTATTACCCGATTTTTACAAATTTGGATTTATTACCCACAACTAATTGAGCGATTTCCTCTTTTTATACCCCACCATAGAATGGTGACGGGAGTATAATAAGTATGTCATTCCGTTTGTAACACATCGAAATATCGATTTCCGACTATATAAAGTATATATATTCTTGATCAGGGAGAAATTCTAAGACGATATAACCATGTCAGTCTGTCCGTCTGTCTGGCTGTCTGTCTGTCTGTTGCAATCACGCTACAGTCTTCAATAATGAAGCAATCATACTGAAATTTTGCACAAGCTCGTCTTTTGTCTGCAGGCAGGTCAAGTTCGGGGATGGGCTATATCGGTCCGACCTCGCACACTCCCAGCGTGAGTGTGCGTAAGCGTGATTAACAAACCAAAATGTCGTGTGTGAGCGTGAGTCACGAAAATAATATCTTCGTGAGTGTGTGTGAGTAACTAATTACACTGGGAGCCACCGTGGTGCAATGGTTAGTATGCCCGCCTTGCATACACAAGGTCGTGGGTTCGATTCCTGCTTCGACCGAACACCAAAAAGTTTTTCAGCGGTGGATTATCCCACCTCAGTAATGCTGGTGACATTTCTGAGGGTTTCAAAGCTTCTCTAAGTGGTTTCACTGCAATGTGGAACGCCGTTCGGACTCGGCTATTAAAAGGAGGTCCCTTGTCATTGAGCTTAACATAGAATCGGGCAGCACTCAGTGATAAGAGAGAAGTTCACCAATGTGGTATCACAATGGACTGAATAGTCTAAGTGAGCCTGAAACATCGGGCTGCCACCTAACCTAACCTAACTAATTGCACTCACGAAAATATTCCTGCTCACCAACATAAAACGCTTAAGAGTTAAATTCAATTACAATTTTAGTGACACCTGGGATGTTAAGAGTTTAATAACACTCTCGATTTTAATAATGCTCATGTTTTCAGACACTTCGGTAAGGTAAATTAATCATAAAATTATTCGTGAGTCACGACATTTTCGTGCGTGAGTTTGCGTGAGTACAAATTTTCTTTTCGTGAGTGTGCGTGAGCGTGAGTCCTACCAAAAAATATCGTGCGTGAGTGTGCGTGAGCGTGAGTAAACTATTACTCACGTGCACACTTCTACTCCATATAGACCGATTTCACTTATTGAGGGTATAGAAGGCGCGCTGATCATGAAAATTGCTTGAAACTGAATGCAAAATTGGGATGAAAATTCACAGATTTTAGATTTCAAATCAAGGTGTTATTTCATCATTTTCTTGCACTTACAAGAGATGTTTATGATTGCTCTAAAACTCAAACAAAAAATTGTTCTTATAAATTCAGAATCTGATCTAGTCTTCATAGGTAAAAACTTTACATTTTTCTGTGGGAAGCGTACTGGTTGAACTGATCTGTTTATATTTGATTCATGGTGGTGGGTATCTAACATAAGATTCAGCACGGCCGAACTTACTACTGTATATGCTTGTTTTAGTTCCTTTGCCTGAATACGAGGGTGGTTCGGAAACTTCTTAGCCTATCAATGAAAGAGAATAGTTAGTTTTTCAAACTAATCTCCTCAATACACTTAGCCCAACGCTTTTCTAGCTTGATTAAAATAGTTTTCCAAAATAGTGGTTTACAACTGTAATTGCATCTTTATTTGAGGTAAAACGCTTGCCATCAAGGATTTTTTTTAGATTTGGGAACAAGTAAAAAAAGTACTTTAATTCGTTGATTTTATCATTGTTAAAACACTCTTGTGCGCTGGTGCGTTGTCTTGATGAAAAATTCTTTTTTTGTGTTGTAAGCCACGACGTTTTTCTCGAATTTGTACATTTAATTAATACAAAAGGTTGCAATAGTACTCTGAAATTACACAATCTGAAAGATTTTACAAAAATTTGCCGATGTCCCGCATTAAGAGAATTCAGGCAAATGTTTTTTCAAACTATCACATTTCAAGAAAACTTTCTTATTAACATTCTAAATGGATTAGTCGTAAACTGGAAGAAACTACCCAACGGCGGAATCGTGAAGGACCTTGCAAATTCAGGCATGTTAAATGCCTTAAGTTGGAAGGAGTTGTGTTTATAAGGCATGCATGTGTACTGATTTTACATTCATCGGAAGCCTTCTAAAATCAGACCTGTATTTAAGCATTGCGTTTCATTTACTTTTTTCATTTTATGCACACGGACATTCTCTCTGCCTTCTTTATAGCAAGTTGTATAGCATGGGTTTTAGGTTAGGTTAGGTTAAAGTGGCAGCCCGATTAAATTTCAGGCTCACTTACACTATTCAGTCCATTGTGATACCACATTTAACTAAAAGTACCTATTACATATGGGCACTTCTAGTCTTAACCACTGAACCTTCTCTATTATTAACTTTTGTGGAACCAACCAGATTGCTCCAAAAACATTAACAAACTGCTTAAGTTAACGTTTTCCAGGTCAGCCAGTAATCTAAAGCTATATGCTCCTAAAATTCGCTTACGCCTTACACAAAAAGCAGGACACTCACACAAGAGGTGTTTAATTGATTCCTTTTCCTCCACGTCATGACAACTTATACAATAGTCATTATACTTCGCACCTATAGTTTTTGCAAATTCGCCTATCAGGCAGCGACCCGTTATAGCAGATATTAGGAGTGCTATCTGACGCCTTGAGAACACCAGCATATCTAGTGTGCGGTTTAAGTTTAAATGGGGCCATATTTGCTTGGTGTCGTTACAACCCTTGCAATTTTCCCATCGAATATTGGCCATCATAACAGCCTTCTCACGCAGTAAGAGCTTGCAGGTGGCCAGAGGCATACCAACAGATTCTAGTTCCCCTGGAATATGTAAGGTAGTTCCTAGCCTTGCTAACACATCTGCTTCACAGTTCCCCGGTATGTTCCTATGACCAGGCACCCATATTAGGTGAATATTGTACTGCTCAGCCATCTCGTTGAGAGATTTGCGGCAGTCTATGGCCGTTTTTGACTTAAGGAACACAGAGTCCAAGGATTTTATTGCAGGTTGACTGTCTGAGTATATATTAATGCCAATATTTATTGGAACATTACTTCTCAGCCAATTCACCACCTCTCTTATTGCCAATATTTCAGCCTGAAAAACACTACAGTGATTAGGTAATCTTTTCGCTATTCGAATTTCCAGATCTTTAGAATATACTCCGAACCCCACTTGTCCATTCAATTTGGAGCCATCAGTATAGATTTCTATATATCTTTTATTCCCCGGGGTCTGTGTACACCACGCCTCACTGTTGGGAATTAGAGTTTCAAACTTTTTGTCGAAAAGTGGTTTTGCCAGGGTGTAATCCACTACGTTAGGCACATCTGGCATTACTTTGAGGACCGAACTATGACCGTACATTTTTTCCGACCACAGCGATAGCTCGCGCAACCGCACAGCCGTTGTTGCAGCTGACTGTTTGGCCAAAATGTCTAAAGGCAATAGATGTAGCATGACATTAAGGGAGTCTGTTCCTGCCTTACTAAATGCGCCTGAGATACATAAGCTCGCCATACGCTGAACTTTATCTAAACAAGTCGGTTTCTGAAGTGCCGGCCACCATACTACAACACCATAAATCATTATAGGTCTAACCACTGCCGTGTATAGCCAATGCACAATTTATGGTCTTAGTCCCCACTTTTTCCCTATTGCCTTTTTGCACGAGTACAAAGCTACCGTGGCTTTTCTCGCCCTCTCTTCAATATTAAGCCTAAAATTCAGCTTCCTGTCCAAAATAACGCCAAGGTATTTTGCACACTCACCAAAGGGAATTTCAGTACCCCCTAAGGAAATGGGCCTAACCGTGGGAGTTTTGCGATCTTTGCAGTACATGACTATTTCTGTCTTTGCTGGATTTACACCAAGACCATTATCTTTCGCCCATTTCTCAGTCATCCGGAGAGCTCTCTGTATAATATCTCTGATTGTGGATGGGAATTTTCCCCTGACTGCTAGCGCCACATCATCTGCGTATGCCACCACTTTTATCCTTTCTTTTTCTAGGGAAACCAGAAGGTTTTTTATAGCAACATTCCAAAGAAGAGGTGATAGAACTCCTCCTTGGGGAGTGCCTCTGTTCACATACCTTTGTATGTTTGCTTGCCCTAGTGTGGCTGAAATACGTCTCTTCATTAGAAGTTCGTCTAACAGCCTAAGAATACCTGGATCAACATTCAGAGTTGTCAGTCCATTTAATATCGAGCTCGGATGGATATTATTGAACGCCCCTTCGATGTCTAGAAACGCCACGATTGTGTATTCTTTGACAGATAGTGAGCTTTCAATAAAGCTGACCAGTTCATGCAATGCGGTCTCAGTAGACCTGCCCTTCGAGTATGCATGCTGTCGTTTCGAGAGCAAACCTGAATCCACGGTAGTTCTAAGATACATGTCTATCATCCTCTCCAGGGTCTTAAGTAGGAATGAGGATAAGCTGATTGGTCGGAAATCTTTCGCACTCGAGTGAGAGGCTTTTCCTGCTTTAGGTATGAAGACGACTTTTGTTTCCCTCCACTTTTCTGGAATATATGCTAAGTTTACACATTGTTTATATATCACCGTCAACCAGGGGATAATTCTTCCAGCCACTGCCTGTAACTCCGCGGGAGTAATTCCATCAGGTCCGGGGGATTTGAATGGTCCAAAGCTATTTAAAGCCCATTTTATTCTAGATTCCGACACAATTTCCTCGATAGGAAATGATCGCTGAGCCTCTGTTACACCGCCGGAACATGGTTCAACCGTCTGATTTCCAGGGAAGTGTGTGTCCAAAAGTACCTCCAACGTCTCCTCACTGGACGTTGTCCAATTTCCCTCCGATGTTTTAATGAAACCTGGAGCGGTGTTAGTGGATGCTAGTACCTTCCGTAGTCTGGAAGCCTCTGACGTATTCTCAATACTGCTACAGTAATCATCCCAAGAGTTTTGTTGAGACCTTCTCAGTTCTCGTTTATATTCTCTCAGATTCATCTTGTAAGTGTCCCAATCCTCCGGAGCTCTTGTGGACTTTGCTTTGTTAAAGAGCTTCCTGCAGGATTTCCTCATATTACTTAACTCCGTAGTCCACCATGGCGGCCGATTTTTTCCCCTTGGCTTTCCTCTAGGGCATGCAACTTTCAGTGAAATGTTGAAGGCCTTAGTAATCCGCTCCACTGCGTGTTCGATATCTTGCACAGTGCCCATATTTGTCTCCGGCACTTCCGGTATCATCAAATTGAACGATTCCCTATACCTATTCCAATCAGCTTTCCTAACATTTGGCGGAAATATGGTCTTTGAAGTACGAACAGCCAATCTGAAACTGATGTAGCGATGATCTGAGAAGCTATGTTCCCTCAAAACTTGCCACTCAGATATCTTATCATTCAGTTCCGGAGAGGTCAACGTTACGTCCAAAACCTCTTGTCTGTTCCTGGTGACGAAGGTTGGTGCATCTCCCTTATTGCAAACTACCAGGTTAGTACGCAAAATAAACTCTATTAGCGACTCTCCCCTTGCATTAGTATCACTACTTCCCCAAATACTATGATGTACATTTGCATCGCATCCCATAATGAGTTTTGTCTTTGTTTTTAGTGACTCCTCAACTAAGGTCTTAACGGCACAGGGTGGCATATCCCTATCATGTCCCATGTAGACCGAAGATACCCAATATTTGCATGTGGATATCTCTAGACTGGCTACGACAGTGTCTGCATTGCTCAATGAAGGTAGCAGAAACAAGTTTAGTTCGTTTTTAGCAATTATACATGCTCGATTTATATCGTTACCGGTATTATGCAAAAGTTTGAAACCCGGAGTGCTTAATTCACAGATCTTGTTCTTATATATGTATGGTTCTTGAATAAGAACTATATCTATGTCTCCTTTCATCAGGAGAACTTTTAAGGCAGCACAAGCGGCCTTACAATGGTGAAGATTTATCTGGAGGAACCGTAGAACCATCCAAATTTTCAACCACCGTCACATCAGCCGCTTCAATTGAGTCATAAGGGCTTCCTCTTCACAGATCTCGGTGACTCTCGCAACAATCTGCGGTTCAGCTTTGGCGAGGCTTGAGCCTGTAGAAACTTCCCGCATATGATTTTCGCCATAGTCTGCAGGTTTTATGTCTCCTTCGGCTTCGCTAGGAGATTTTTTCACTGCTGACTCTACCGGAGGCTTGTCCGTTTCGGTATCCTTTGGCTGATCGCTTTTGTATACCTTCATATGGATATCATGAAAGCCATAACTTACGCGTCCTTGGGTCTGGGCTAGATGTGGCAGCGACTGTATGTTTAATATAAACACCGCATGTCGTCTTGGTCCATCCACCTCATCCAAACGACCAACCTTCCAATCGGCGGTTGGAAGATCTGGGTTACATTCTTTTAGTCTCTCTAGTATTGACTCAGGATCAGGAGGGTTTGCCGGTATCCATGCATGTGCTCTAGGTTTAGCCGGTATGTCTTTTTTATCGACTAACTCCAAAGCGGCGCCTTCCCAAACTTCACCAACTAGCATCAATGCAGCTTTAAAGCAATCCATAGACCTCTGGTCTGCAAAAGCTATTAACTTATATCGTCCTTGATACCATCCAGCATCTTGCCGTCGAGGACTTGGTCCGGGAAACTTTTTTCGCACCTCTGAGTAGACACCAGACATCGCGTTCTCAATTTCCCCCCATTTTTGCCTTGGAATCATACCGTCCAATGCTCCTTTATTAATAATAGCCATCACAAGGCTGTCTTTTGCAACTGAGGCAAACGATCTTTGATCCCGTTTAGAGGATGGTAGCTCATCCGGTGATCGTTCCCTTTTTCCAGCTTCAAGAATTCCTTGAGCCCATTTTAAGGAATCGCTTTGCTTAGCCGACAACGTGCTTGGGTCGACTGATCCTAATTTCTTTAGGATAAACAAAGCATTTCTTCGTTCCTTGAATCTCTTTCGAGAGGGATTGCCTCCTTTTGATGTCGTCACCTTAGAAAAGGTTCGACTTGCCAAAGTGTCACCGCCAGTCGACCCGTCTACAGGTCGATTAATTGGGCCTGACTCTTGGTCGCTGCCCAAATTTATAACTTCAGTCGTTACCCTCCACTGGGCCCTGAAGTTAGCAACCCAGTGGATGACTTTGAATTTCGCTGCATGGTGGTTTATTATTTCCACCACACGTGAAATTCGTAATAAGTACTTATTACGATGAAATACTCCGCTATTAGAAAACACGTCCGTTCAGTTCGACGGTTGAATAATAAGCATGGGTGTTAAAATTATGTAGCAAGAGAGATGTCTTGTGCTCTCGTTTAAAAGAGAGCTTTAAAATTGTTTACATTCCTATTAATTTATAATTAGAATGCATTTGTAATGCCTTTGGAAGTCAAACGGTTATTTCATATTATGACAATCCCCGACTTACAAATAGAAATGAATAGGCATGTAATTGCATTGCTTTCCACTTCCAAAAATAAGCTATTAGGAATGCGTAGGATTACGTGTATGTTAGAGGAATTGTATTTTAACATTTTCTACCCCCAAACAAAAACAAAAATGAAACATAGCAACATTTGAAATTTATAACTATTTATGTCAGAAAATATTTTCATTAATGCCATGTGGATAATAATTTAGCGTACGCCAGTACATGCTATTCGTTAGTTGAATTCTTGATCTGGTAAAGTACGTACGTCTTCCAAATTATAAAGTGTTTCGCATTTGCGATAGTAACCTTAAGTATAAAACTCTAACGGTAAGTCTTTAATTGTATTTTATTATTTTCATTTTTTAATGCATTTTAGTTCTTTCAGATTATGACAATAAATTTACCGAAACGCAGAAAGAATATAGAGCCCAGACGAATCAAATATAGTGATATCTTGGGGAGTGACTTGACATTTTCTTTATGTTTTTATATATCTCTGAAATCTATTTTTTAATGTTAAAAATAAATAAATTTGAAACAAAAGCATAAAAATTTAATACCGGATTATTTATTTATCATAAAGGCATTATTTTGGGAATGTGTATGGAAGGCCTTCCAAAACGAGAACCCGCATAGCGCTACAACATGCCTACAATAGGAAGGACGTGAGAAGTAGTTATACTATCAGTAATTATGTAGGTGTTTTATATACACTCCTGTAAGGCTAAGGTCACACCAGGCAAATATTTGATCAAACTGAGTGTCAAACATTTTTCCAGAACCAGTTTCCAAATATCTGAATACCGTTTTTGGAAAATAATCCTACCATGATGTTATATATCCTATATAATCTTAATATGTTATCTGGTTTGGCTGTGGTGACTGATTCTTTTTTGATTTCTGTCAAATATTTGCCCAGTGTGACCATAGCATAAGCCTCCTTCTTTTTGGAGGGCTGGTGAAGGGTCTTTTATGGAAGCTACAAATAAGGCCTTGCCCTCCAATCTCACCCTATGTTAAATGGAAAGGAAGGTGTAATGTCCTAAGCAGGCCTCTGTAATGCCTAGACAGGCCTGGAAGGAGGCCTTCCAACCACATGAACTACGCCGCTGGGAGTATTCTTTATTTCAACATTCCACATTTCATAAAATGTTGAGGTCGAGTGCATTGACTGGGGTTTGATTTATAATATTGCGTCTATCGATGACCAACTGACTTTTCTTGAGGAAAATATAGTTAAGCTTTACGATATAGCGGTGCCATTGAGGAGTAAGACTATATGCCCAAAAAATCGTCCTTGGTTTACGCATCAGGTTGCAAATGCCTTAAGAGTGAGGGATGTTGCCTACAGGAGGTGGAAGAGATATAGGACTCCTGAACTACGCGGTGAGTACTGTGATGCTAGGAGGAAGGCTCAGGATGAGATAAAGAAGGCTAAGTCTGAGTACTATATGTCCAAATTTGGTGATGCTGTTGGATCAAGGCGAATATGGGGTTTGGTACGCGAGCTTGATGTCGGTAGAAAGGATAGTTATGTGGATGATGAATCAATTGATGTTGACGATATTAACGCGAAGTTTTTGGACATTCCCATGCGGGACGCTGATTCCTCCTTCTATGATATGACAACCGTTGCTTTTGATGATCGTTTTGAGTTCATTGGAGTGGAGTTCATGTTCTGGAAAGTATCATGTCCATAAGATCGAACTCTATAGGTGCTGATGGTGTAGACCCTAGGTTTATCAGGATAATATTGCGTGAACTCCTCCCCTTTATTACCTTTATATTTAATAGAATAATAACCAATAGTTATTATCCAAGTAGGTGGAAGGTAGCACGGATAGTTCCTGTACCGAAGACAGGCGGAGATTACAGACCCGTAGCGATTCTGCCATTTCTATCAAAGGCACTTGAGCGTGTGTTGAGGGATCAAATGGATGAGTACTTGCGTACGAATGCCTTGTTAACGGACTCACAGTCTGGATTTCGACGGAAGAATAGTTGTATTACAGCCCTTGTTGACGTGTCGGAGGATATCAGGCGCTTTATGGATGAAAGGAAATATGTGTTGCTAGTGCTTTTAGATCATTCTAAAGCATTTGACACCGTAGACCACGATTTACTTTGTGCTAAATTACGCAATTTCTTTGGGTTTTCAAACACGTCGGCAAGATTAATTTCATCATACCTCTCGGATAGGTATCAATATGTCAGGATTGGGGACAGGCAATCACAGGTGCGGTTGGTAAACAGAGGTGTTCCGCAAGGTTCAATATTAGGACCCTTGCTCTTCTCCCTATACTCTAATGATCTACCTACGCAGGTGAGATATTGTCGGATGCGAATGTATGCTGATGATGTTCAGTTATATATAGGGTGCGAACCGTCATCAATTGGTAGTTGTGAGGCTCTATTGAATGAGGATCTTGGAAGGATATCAATGTGGGCACAGGCCAATGGTCTTACTATTAACCCAATGAAATCTAAGTGTTTGGTGATTAAAGGGCGAACAGTGAGGTCTAGAGTTAATGTTGACATAAGGATAGATAATCAGACGATTGGGATAGTGGAGCGTGCCAGAAATCTTGGGGTGATGTTCAACAGCACTCTGACGTGGTCTGACCATATTACCGCTATGTGTGGCCGTGTATATTCAATACTTCGGACATTATGGCAGTCACAACGTTGTACTCCGTTAAGAATAAGGGTTATCTTAGCCAAGTCATTCTTGATGTCCATTATGCTTTACGGATGTGAACTTTTTGCTAAGTGCGATGCCCTAAGTATGCAGAGAATGAATAGGACGTTCAATAGCATTACCCGCTACGTATATGGTATACGAAGATATGACAGTGTTTCGGCTTTCTCAGTATGCTTGTATGACATGACATTTCACAATCTACTTAAGTTAAGAGTCCTTATTTTCTTGCATAGGATTATTTATAGTGGTCACCCGGTGCATTTATTTCAACGCCTGCGTTTTTTCAAGATTTAATAGAGGAAAAAGATTAATTTTGCTTCGTCATACCTGTTTGGTCTCTGAGTGGCAATTTTTTATTAACTCCACCCGTCTGTGGAACTCACTTACTTATAATATCCAATGTATAAGTAATGCAGATGCCTTTAAGAAAAATGTTATCTCGTTTTTGAGTAATAATTAAACAAGATTCTTTATCATTTGTTTTATTTTACTCTAAACTGTTTGCTAGCTAGTTTTAATTCTTAAAATTTGTTTTCGTTTTCATGCAATATGTACCCTTATTTTTATGCAATATGTACTTTTATTTATAACTTTCTTTTATTTGTTATAAAATTTTCGTTCAATTTTTTGTTTTTGTTTCTCTTTTTCATATTTTCAATTTTAATATTCTTTATCCATTATCTGTAATTATAAATTTTATAAATCTTATTTTAATTGTTGTTATTTTTCTCCTCTTTTTACAATTGTCAAACTTAAATTCTAATAGTGTTTTTTTTTCAGTCTGTAATCAGTTTTTCAATATAAAATATTAAGGTTATTTGCTTATAGATCTATTTTGATTAATTTTTTAAATTTAAAAAAAAATTTTTTTTCATGAAACCTAATATTGTAATTATATTATATTTATTTAATTGTACATTATGATTTTAAACTTCTCATGCTGAAATATGAGACTCAAGTGGTCTTGTGCATGGGAAAGCAAATAAATAAAGAATAAAGAATAAAGAATAAAATCTTTTTATAACAAAATATTTTGTACAATATATGTATTTAATGTTTAAATATAAGAATAAAAAAAATTAATGTGACGTTGACCTTAGGTCGTCAGTCTTTAAATTAGTTATGGAATGCTTAGATTTTTTTTTTATTGGTTAAATTCAGCTAATAGTTGTGCTCTGTATTCTATACAAATTTTAATGAACATTGCTTCCCAGCGGCGTAGTTCATGTGGTTGGAAGGCCTCCTTCCAGGCCTGTCTACGCATTACAGAGGCCTGCTTAGGACATTACACCTTCCTTTCCATTTAACATAGGGTGAGATTGGAGGGCAAGGCCTTATTTGTAGCTTCCATAAAAGACCCTTCACCAGCCCTCCAAAAAGAAGTAGGCTTACAGGAGTGTATATAAAACACCTACATAATTACTGATAGTATAACTACTTCTCACGTCCTTCCTATTGTAGGCATGTTGTAGCGCTATGCGGGTTCTCGTTTTGGAAGGCCTTCCATACACATTCCCAAAATAATGCCTTTATGATAAATAAATAATCCGGTATTAAATTTTTATGCTTTTGTTTCAAATTTATTTATTTTTAAAATTAAAAAAGAGATTTCAGAGATATATAAAAACATAAAGAAAATGTCAAGTCACTCCCCAAGATATCACTATATTTGATTCGTCTGGGCTCTATATTCTTTCTGCGTTTCGGTAAATTTATTGTCATAATCTGAAAGAACTAAAATGCATTAAAAA
This sequence comes from Haematobia irritans, assembly GCF_050003625.1. Classification (NCBI taxonomy): domain Eukaryota; kingdom Metazoa; phylum Arthropoda; class Insecta; order Diptera; family Muscidae; genus Haematobia; species Haematobia irritans. Next base: position 89,126,097 of record NC_134397.1, on the reverse strand, counting down.
ATGAAAATAATAAAATACAATTAAAGACTTACCGTTAGAGTTTTATACTTAAGGTTACTATCGGAAATGCGAAACACTTTATAATTTGGAAGACGTACGTACTTTACCAGATCAAGAATTCAACTAACGAATAGCATGTACTGGCGTACGCTAAATTATTATCCACATGGCATTAATGAAAATATTTTCTGACATAAATAGTTATAAATTTCAAATGTTGCTATGTTTCATTTTTGTTTTTGTTTGGGGGTAGAAAATGTTAAAATACAATTCCTCTAACATACACGTAATCCTACGCATTCCTAATAGCTTATTTTTGGAAGTGGAAAGCAATGCAATTACATGCCTATTCATTTCTATTTGTAAGTCGGGGATTGTCATAATATGAAATAACCGTTTGACTTCCAAAGGCATTACAAATGCATTCTAATTATAAATTAATAGGAATGTAAACAATTTTAAAGCTCTCTTTTAAACGAGAGCACAAGACATCTCTCTTGCTACATAATTTTAACACCCATGCTATACAACTTGCTATAAAGAAGGCAGAGAGAATGTCTGTGTGCATAAAATGAAAAAAGTAAATGAAACGCAATGCTTAAATACAGGTCTGATTTTAGAAGGCTTCCGATGAATGTAAAATCAGTACACATGCATGCCTTATAAACACAACTCCTTCCAATTTAAGGCATTTAACATGCCTGAATTTGCAAGGTCCTTCTCGATTCCGCCGTTGGGCTACTACTACTACTACTACTACTACTACTACTACTACTACTACTACTACTACTACTACTACTACTACTCTGAATTTATTGTTTTACCCTTTGCAAGTAGTCAATCAATAAAATACCTTTGAAGTCCCAAAAAACCGTTGCCATAACCATACCAGCCGATTGAATTGTTTTTGCCTTCTTTGGGGCACTTCCTCCATCTTCAGTCCATTGTTTGGCTTGTTCTTTTGTCTCTGGAGTATTGTGGTGGATCCATGTCTCATCAACAGTTATGAAACGACGCCTTAAATCCATTTTATTTCGCTTAAAACGATCCAAACAAGCTTGAGAAATGTTCATTCTTATGCGTTTTTGATCGACTGTTACCAAATGCTGCACCCATCTTGCAGAAATTCATCTGTAGTTCTTCATGCAAAATTAAATGGACTCGATCATTTGAGATGCCTATAATATTAGCAATTTCACGCACTTTTATTCGTCGATCATTTAATACCATATCATGCACTTTGGCTACAATTTCTGTTGTTGTTGCTGTTTTTGGACGTACACTACGTGGTTCATCTTCAATGCTTGTACGACCACGTTTAAATTCAGCAACCCAATTTTTTACTGTTGCATATGAAGGAGCACTTTCAACTAACACATTCACCATATCATTATGAAATTCTTGTCCCGATAAACCTTTTCTATGTAAATATTTAATGACAGCACGCATTTCTAATTTTTCTATTGTAGAAAAAATTGCGGATGCGCCTTTTTTCAACATCTTTTTCTATATGAAGGAGTTGCCAGATAGAAACTAAATTTACCACGTGTTCATAAAAGAGATGGAAGTTTCCAAAACACTTAACTTTTTTCTGTTTGTACCGCGCTTTTCCGAACTGCCCTCGGATTTTGACTTATTCCTCGTATGTTCCGATTTCTTTTAACGAACCAAGAACTAGTATATACGGCCGTAAGTTCGGCCAGGCCGAAGCTTATGTACCCTCCACCATGGATTGCGTAGAAACTTCTACTGAAGACTGTCATCTACAATCGAATTACTTGCGTTGCGGTAACACTTGCCAATGGCAAGGTATCTTAAAACTTCCTAACACCGTCTTCTAAATTGCAAGGTAGTCCATACGTGGTATATATTAAACTAAAAAAGGCCGATTAAATACTATAATTAATTTTGACAAAATTTTCTATAGAAATAAAATTTTGACAAAATAAAATTTTGACAACATTTTCTATAGAAGTAAAATTTTGACAACATTCTCTATAGAAATAAAATTTTGCCAAAATTTTCTATAGAAATAAAATTTTGGTAGATTATTTTTGGCTGGAGTGGCAACCATGATTATGAACCGATATGGGCCAATTTTTGTGTGATTGGGGATCGGCTATATATAACTATAGACCGATATGGATCAATTTTGACATGGTTATTAGCGTCCATATACTAACACCACATTCCAAATTTCAACCGGATCGGATGAATTTTGCTCCTCCAAGAGGCTCCGGAGGTCAAATCTGGGGATCGATTTATATAGGGGCTATATATAATTATGGACCGATATGGACCAATTTTTGCATGGTTGTTAAATAACGTATACCAACACCATGTACCACATTTCAACCGGATCGGATGAATTTTGCACACCTAAGAGGCTCCGAAGGTCAAATCTGGGGATCGGTTTATATGGGGACTATACATAATTATGGACCAATTTTTGCATGATTGTTAGAAACGATATACTAATACCATGTACCAAATTTCAGCCAGATCGGATGAAATATGCTACTCTTAGAGGCTCCGCAAGCCAAATCTGGGGATCGGTTTATATGGGCGCCTATATATAATTATAGACCGATATGGACCAATTTTTGCATGGTTGTTAAAGAACATATACCAACACCGTGTACAAACTTTCAACCGGATCGGATGAATTTTGCTCCTGCAAAAGGCTCCGGAATCCAATTTTTGCATGGTTGTTAAAGAACATATACCAACACCATGTACCACATTTCAACCGGATCGGATGAATTTTGCTCCTGTAAGAGGCTCCGAAGGTCAAATCTGGGGATCGGTTTATATGGGGACTAAACATAATTATGGACCAATTTTTGCATGATTGTTAGAGACGATATACTAATACCATGTATCAAATTTCAGCCAGATCGGATGAAATACGCTACTCTTAGAGGCTCCGCAAGCCAAATCTGGGGGTCCGTTTATATGGGGGCTATACCTAAAAGTGGACTGATATGATCCATTTGCAATACCATCCGACCTACATCAATAACAACTACTTGTGCCAAGTTTCAAGTCGATTGCTTGTTTCGTTCGGAAGTTAGCGTGATTTCAACAGACGGATAGACGGACGGAAATGCTTAGATCTACTCAGAATTTCACCACGACCCAGAATATATATATATATATATATATATATATATATATATATATATATATATATATATATATATATATATATATATATATATATATATATATATATATATATATATATATATATATATATATATATATATATATATATATATATATATATATATATATATATATATATATATATATATATATATATATATATATATATATATATATATATATATATATATATATATATATATATATATATATATATATATATATATATATATATATATATATATATATATATATATATATATATATATATATATATATATATATATATATATATATATATATATATGTGTGTTACAAATGGAATGACAAAGTTAATATACCCCCATCCTATGGTGGAGGTCATAAAAAAATTGTGCCCATAATGCCAAAATGACACATGTCCACGCATACATAACATAATATGCTGCTCTCTATACTCTCTATACTCTCTCTCTCTCTCTCTCTCTCTCTCTCTCTCTGTCACTCTCTGAATAAAATATCACAACATATATATGTTTACTCGAAATTTGTAAATTTATATATGTTTACTCGTACATTCACACATATTATTTTTATGAAACATTCATGCCCTAAACATAATATATTCGAACATATTAACGTATGTGTCCCATTACATGTTTACACTTAAATATATTGTGTTTAAAAATTGTGCCCGAACACACATTTTGTTTATATCGGAAACTATGAAAAACATATTTTTCTAACAGTGTACGTATTTATTTCGTTAGTTGAACCTTATTACGAATGAGAATCGTACTTTTGAAAAATTTCATCATCGCATGGATGAAAGAGAATAATCGCAGATACGAAAAACATAATCGCATAGATGAAATATTTTCATCAACTGGACGTAATATAGTGAACTATGGCATATCAAAGTATTCATCACAGAGATGAATTACAATTCATCGCCATGACGAAAAATGCATCACCGGGATGAAATGTTACGTTAGTTCATTTTTGACGAAAAATTCGTCACCGGGGCGTTCTCATGACATACATTTTCCTTTCAGTGAACATTGCTTGATATAAACGAAATGGACTGTGGTGTTTGTTCAAAAATATTTTTGTTATTGAAAAATAAACATTTTGTAACAAACGAATTTTTTTGGTGATAACAAAAGTAAAACGTTTTCGGTACACGTTTTCCAATCTCTTTTTTTTTCTTTGCGTATAGGTTAAGTTAGGTTAGGTTAAAATGGCACCACGATTAAGTTTCAGTCTCACTTTTGATACCACATTAACTGAAAATACCTAGTTTTAACCGCAGAAACTTCTCGATTATTTTCTTCTGTTGAACCAACCAGATTGTTCCAAAAACATTAGCAGACTGCTTAAGGTAATGTTTTCCAGGTCCGCCAGTAATCTAAATCTAGATGCCCCTAAGTTCATGGTAGGGCTAGTTGCAAATATTTTGAACAGCACTGTACATATGTCCCAAACATCCCAGCAAAAAAAGAGCTTCCAAAAAAGTAGTTTGGATTCCCAATCTGTGATCCGGAAGTAGTGCAAACTTGGATCATCTCCAATGAATTTTACATGGGCTTGTTATAGGACGGAAGTACTCCCTTTTTGGATCCTTTGCATTGCTTTAGAAGTTGTGCCCTGGAAGTTAATTTGAATGAAGAAATTTAAAACGCGAAAAAAAAGGTTTTTTCAACCAATTTAACTTTTTTTCAACCATATTTTTTATTACACTATTATTTTCCTATTACCTAATTTTTTACAATTTGAAAAACGTTTTCGCTCCGACCAGGGGTTGAACCTGGGTCTGATGGCACCATAACAGAACGCCTTAGCACACTCAGCCACAAACGCCATTGAACATAAAGCGTCGAAAGGTCAATTCAAATGTTTGTGATATGATCGTAATACGATACCAAAGAATAACATTCTAATTGCTTGTTGAGATGTTCTTTATTAGTATGAACGAAAAAATAAGAAACGCAGGTTCAAATCTCACCAGAGGCAATTTTTTATCAAGTATTTTTCTAAAAAAATATTTGTTTATGTTTTGCATCGTTTTTATTTTTTATTTTCGGCATATATTTTCGTATAAATATATTTTTTTCTATTAAAAATCAACAAAAAAAAAACAAAAAAACAATAAAAATCCTCGTAATTTGCAAAACCTTCTCAAAATAACTTCCATGGAAGCGAAAAAGTCAAACGGCACAGGTTCAAATCCCAGCGGGGATGCAATTTATTTTTTTTTTTATTATTATTTTTTTACTTATTTATTAATTTTCTATTTTTTATAATTTTCTATTTTTTGGTGAAATTTAATTGTCCTGATTGCGTACTTTCTAATACTTGTCCACAAGGGGATCTCAAGATGCGCTTTAGAAGAAGTGATTGTGGACTTGTCCAAAAGGACTGCATCGGGAGTGGAAAAAATCATTGGGGGATCCCACGATGCGCTTTAGAAGAAATGTTTGTGGACTTGTCCAAAAGGACTGCATCGGAAGTTGAAAAAAATCGATGGAGGATTCTGGGATGGGCTTTAAAAGAAATGTTTGTGGAACAACTTCCAACTTTTGCTGGGATATTATACTACTTTATGATCAAGTGCAAGCATGTAGCACTTAAAAATAAAGAGCGAGAAGTTTGAGTTAAAGAAGCGGCATCCTTAGCTCGGAATCAATACCAAACACTATCAACATTAATTGCAAACCTGGTGGTTTATCCATTAACCAATCAAATTATTCCTTTTTTTAATAATAAAAAACCTACACATACCATTCCACTCCATTTTATAAATGTCGTTTAAATTACCCAGACCGGACCACTTAAAGCGATGACAATAATAACATGCAGATGATACCGCTCAGGCAACATTTACACCAGCTGCAAATACGTAATGCAATTGCAAATATTTGATGGGTCTGTGGTATTATCCAACCTCTTTTGCTGGGTTTTGTTTTATCGCACGTAATCTGACCACATGCTATATAACATGACGACAAATGGCATATGAAATGACAAAACGTTTCCAACAAGCGGTGTTAAATATTTGTTTCACAGGATTCGCGCTACATCGGAATGTCCAGCCAGAGGTCAAATTTAAAAATAGAACCATTTTTATACAATCGTTTAAGTCAAAATACTTATGTCACATTTTTGTAGATCCTCCTCAAAGCCTACAGTTTTTATACCCTACATTCCCAGCAAGAAATATTTCACCAGTAGGAGATCAGATGCGCCTTTTGTGATACAACAAAGTAGGCTGCGAATCTACGCAGCATGTGTCGGTAGCAATAAACTCAGATGCTGATGCTCTCCACTTTTTATACACAGAAAAAAATTTCAGTAGTTAAACTAACGCTAAATTTAACTTATTTTTATTAGAAAAAATTTATTTGCTTGTAGTTAAATTTTATTATTTTTATCGAAATTTTCCACAGCTTAATGAAATCTTACTTTTTTGAAGTATGTCTCAAAAATTTTATAAACTAAACGTGAGTATAAAGTTCAATGACCGTACACATAAGTTCAATATGAACTAAAGCAAAAGAAGATTTTCGTACGATTCCCAAAAATAGTAAGAATGAACTACTGTATGGTTAAAATGGTGATGATTTGGCGCCAATGATTTTCTTCTTTACTTCATTTTTTCTTCTATGAGATGATGTAATTTAGAGAACTGTAGTTAAAAAGTATAACAGGGCATTAAAATTTCCTGGTTTTAACAACGCTTTGTGGAAATCTCAAAATGTGGAGTAAAATTTTGTTCAATTTTCGTGCGAGATAGTTCATTCTTCCTATAAAACAGTTCTTTTTTTTTCAGTGTAAGTGGAGAGCATCAGCATCTTACAAATGTTATTTCCAAATTTACGTCGAAAGCGGTTTTTAATAGTCTATGATATCGAGCTTCGAATAAAAAAAATTCTATAACTGACTACAACTATTGTTTGAACATAGTTGAATTTTAAGTTTTTTTAGTCGAAAATGGAGTTAAATTACGTGGATGGTGTAAAAGAACGAATGGTGCGATTTTAGCCAAGTTAAATATTTTGTTTTGGTATTGGTAGTCGTGCTTGAACTAAATAAAAAAAATAAATTTGAGCAAAATTTTGACAATTTTTTAAAGTTTGTGGATTTTTCTACCCAAAAGGATAATTTACAAAGAACGTTTATGGTGTCCTTATTATGTTATACTATTTTCAAGGTTATGTTATTGCCATGTGAATTATTTGTGCAAGAAAAATTAAGAAATAACAAGTATATCCTAGCCGTAAGTTCGGCCAGGCCGAATCTTATGTACCCTCCACCATGGTTTGCGTAGAAACTTCTACGAAAGACTGTCATCCACAATCGAATTACTTGGGTTCTGGTATCTTAAAACTTCTCAACAACGTTTTCTAAATTGTGAGTTAGTCCATACGTGGTATATATTAGACAAAAAAGGTAATAAGTAAGTCTACAAATAATTACGAATCGATATGGATTTTTGCACGGTACGTAGAGAGCCAGAATTGAAATATGGGGGTCGCTTATATAGGGGCTATATACAATTATGAACTTGATATTGACCAATTTTTGTCTGATTGGGGATCGATTTATCTGAGGGCTATATATAACTATAGACCGATATGGACATAGTTAGGCATGGTCATATACTAAAGGGTGATTTGTTAAGAGCTTGATAACTTTAAAAAAAAAAAACGCATAAAATTTGCAAAATCTCATCGGTTCTTTATTTGAAACGTTAGATTGGTCCATGACATTTACTTTTTGAAGATAATTTCATTTAAATGTTGACCGCGGCTGCGTCTTAGGTGGTCCATTCGGAAAGTCCAATTTTGGGCAACTTTTTCGAGCATTTCGGCCGGAATAGCCCGAATTTCTTCGGAAATGTTGTCTTCCAAAGCTGGAATAGTTGCTGGCTTATTTCTGTAGACTTTAGACTTGACGTAGCCCCACAAAAAATAGTCTAAAGGCGTCAAATCGCATGATCTTGGTGGCCAACTTACCGGTCCATTTCTTGAGATGAATTGTTCTCCGAAGTTTTCCCTCAAAATGGCCATAGAATCGCGAGCTGTGTGGCATGTAGCGCCATCTTGTTGAAACCACATGTCAACCAAGTTCAGTTCTTCCATTTTTGGCAACAAAAAGTTTGTTAGCATCGAACGATAGCGATCGCCATTCACCGTAACGTTGCGTCCAACAGCATCTTTGAAAAAATACGGTCCAATGATTCCACCAGCGTACAAACCACACCAAACAGTGCATTTTTCGGGATGCATGGGCAGTTCTTGAACGGCTTCTGGTTGCTCTTCACTCCAAATGCGGCAATTTTGCTTATTTACGTAGCCATTCAACCAGAAATGAGCCTCATCGCTGAACAAAATTTGTCGATAAAAAAGCGGATTTTCTGCCACTGATTTTGGTAATAAAATTCAATGATTTGCAAGCGTTGCTCGTTAGTAAGTCTATTCATGATGAAATGTCAAAGCATACTGAGCATCTTTCTCTTTGACACCATGTCTGAAATCCCACGTGATCTGTCAAATACTAATGCATGAAAATCCTAACCTCAAAAGAATCACCCTTTAGCTCAATGTACCAAATTTCAACTGACTCGGATGAAATTTGCTCCTCCAAGAGGCTCCAAAACTAAATCTGGGGATCGGTTTATATGGGGGCTATATATGACTATGGACTGTTATGGATCACTTTTGACATGGTTGTTAAAAATCATATACTACCACCACGTATCAAATTTCAACCAGATCGGATGAATTTAGCTTCTCCAAAAGGATCGGTTTATATGGGGGCTATATATAATTATGGACTGATATGAACCAATTCCTGCATGGTTGTTGGATACCATATACTAACATCACGTACCAAACTTCAACCGAATCGGATGGATTTTGCTCTTCCAAGGGGCTCCAGTGGTCAAATCTGGTGATTGTTTTATATAGGGGCTATATATAATTATGGACCGATTTCGACCAATTTTTGCATGGTATATATACTTTATGGGGTCTTAGAGCAATATTTCGATGTATTACAAACGGAATGACAAAGTTAATATCCTATGGTGGAGGGTATAAAAATAAAGTTTTATTGAAAAACTTGAAAAAATGCAAGTTATTTATATGAAAACATTTCCAGCAACAATTTGAACCTTCTCTATATCGGCTTAAAAATGGGTATCTTTACATGATAGAAAATTTTGTTTGACTAGGGTCAACTTGTCTTTAATAATTCTGAAAAATTCTTCAAAATTAATAAAATCTTCTGTAAATTTGTTGTCTTTTTATTTCTTAACAACAAAGCATAAAAGCTTTCAAAAATTCAACACCATTCAACACATTATTTTATGGACAATTATTACTTGAAACATAACATAACTACTACTTGAAGTCGAGACTAAATTAAAGTTTTCGTTAACACCTTTTAAAGCAGAAAAACGAATAAATTCAAATTTGCTTCTTAGTATGAAGTACACGATACTCAAATTTAAAAACGAAATGTGTCTTAAATGTATCCTTACTTGAATTATCCGCCGCTTTGGCTCGGAATCAATACCAAAATCATAAGAGTAAAGAAAAAATCTTTGGAATCGGACAAGCTTTTTTCAGTGTATAGAGAAAAGAAAAAACAACAGTTTTGGTGTTTTCGAAGTGTATGACCAACTAACATCCTCCCTCAATTCTGTTGAACAAAACCAGAGTTTACTTTTGCATTTTCCTTAAGGATTTTTGTTTTGATTCCGAGACAAAGATTTGGCGCCTTAAAAATAAAGAAATTTTTAGGGAGATATTTGCTTTAAATCTAGGCTCCGTTAAGTTAACTATAGATTACAGACCATATTCTATTCATGTACAAACAAATGTCAGTTTAAAAAATTGAATTATTACTGATGCTTCAAATTATACACGCAAAAAAATAATTCTTTCCTCCCAAACGAAATTTTAGACAAACAAAGTTCGTTTCTCATTTGCTTTTCGTTGAAAAGAAGTGTATTTGGAAGAAAAGTATTTTTTTTGTGATAAACGTTTATTCTTTTCCAGGATGTAAAAACAATTTCATAAAGACTAACTCAAAAAATTTTTTTCTGGCTAATTGCATTTTCCCTCACATCTTTCTCACCTCCACGAAGTTTTTTAGTTCTTAGCACCTTTTTCTGTAACACAAACAATGTAGAAGAAATTATACGATTTTATAAATTTTTAAAATTTGTTTTTACCTTTCGCCTGGACGGAGAATCGAACCGCGGACCATGCAATTTGTAAGCCAACACACTATCCACTGAGCCATGTAGCCGTTATTGTCATCAATAGACAATTACCCATATAACTAAGTTATATTTATATAGCATAGCTTGCGGCGCCCACGAGCCGATTAAACAAAGTTTATTTAACAGAAAAATACATTTAGTTGGGCACCGTGGAGCAGTGGTTGCTACGTCTGACTTGCATGCCAAGGGTCGTGGGTTCGATCCCTGCTTCGACCAAAGTTTTTTTTTTTTTTACTTATATTCCAGATATGATCGGAAGATTCCGAAAAAATTTTCTACATTACATTCTACTATATTAAATTTTTACTGTGAACTGTAAAATGTGTCTTATTAAAGACCTAAATTTAGAAAAGAACAGTGTTTGATATAAACGAAATGGACGTTTTCGGTACACGTTTTCCAAACGTTTTTTTTCTTTGCGTGTAAAAATGTTCTCTTAATTAAAAAAACATAATACCACAGATGCAAAACTCTCAAAACAAGTCTTAATTACACTGAAAAAATATTAACTTAATATGAAATAATAGGCTTCCTAAATTTTAGGTATGTATTATAATTGGGATTTTTAAACTGGCATCTATTTGTACACAAATACATTTGTTGATATATCGAAAAAGTGAACGAAAAATCGATAAATTCTAATTTTCTAATTTTAAATTTATAGAGCCTACACTCAAAAAAAGTTTACTTGGATCCAAAGATTTTGACCTTCCCTTAAGGTTTTTGGTATTGATTCCGAGCCAAAGATACGGCTTCATTAAAATAAAGACATTTTTACGGACCTCCCTGGCTTTAAATCTAGGATAAATAAAATTAAAATTGGATACAGATCTCATTCATCGAGTTTTTAGTTTCTTTTGGCGATATATTAATAAAGGTATTTATGTACAAACAAACTCCAATTTCAAAATCCAAATTGTGCCAGGTACTTCAAAGTAAAAACAGTTTTCTTAATGCTAAAAAAAGCTTTAAACCAAAGATGCAAATCCTTAAAATAAATCTTAACCTATATATGAAGCGTTTTTATCTTAAATTTACAAAATCAATATGTCAGTTGAATTAAAGACGATTTCTTTAAATTAAAAATGTTTTTCTTTATTTTAAGGAAAATTTGCCTTACTTCAAATATCTACAACTTCGGGAGAGAGACGCAAAATTTCAAGATTTGTGTCCTAAATTTAATGAAAAAAAATTTGAAGCAAGGATTATAAACTTTCTTTTACTTAAAATGTCATTATTTTAAAGAATTTTGTCCTTAGCATTGTGTAAATTTTGAGTCCTAAAATTTAAGTTTCATAATCTACCACATTAGGTAAATATTTTTTTTCAGTGTAGATTGGAAGCTAGAAATGTATTTATTTTACAGAAGCAGCATCTTTGCATTGAAATCAACACCAAAATCCTTAACCCTAGACAGTCATCCTTCGTCAAAATGACTAGGTGTCATTTCATTTTCGATTTAAAATGCATTTTAGATTTAGATAGGGAAATGATAATTTTAAGTTATACTAATTTGACCATTTTATGAATTTTTGTTTTATATTAATTAAAAACAAATTGAATAAGAAAATAAACTCAAGTTGGGTTCTCCTTTTTGCTCACGATGCAAATTATAACGCATTGAAATGAGCCGTAGTCAAAATGACGAAGGATGAAGTTAGTGTACACAAAATAAGGATGACTTTCCACGCTTAAGGAAAAGTCAAAATCTTTGAATTCAAGTAAACATTTTTGAGAGTATTTCATGTGCTGCAATATTCTCAGTGTCATTATGAACTTTCTTTCTTGCACACAAATGTTGCCCTTAATATTTTGCTAATTGCATACTGTTTCATATTAGGTCAATATTCTTATACCCACCACCATAGAATGGTGACGGGGGTATAATAAGTTTGTCATTCCGTTTGTAACACATCGAAATATTGATTTCCGACTATATAAAGTATATATATTCTTGATAAGGTAGAAATTCTAAGACGATATAGCCATGTCCGTCTCTCTGTCTGGCTGTCTGTCTGTCTGTTGTAATCACGCTACAGTCTTCAATAATAAAGCAATCGTGCTGAAATTTCGCACAAACTCGTCTTTTGTCTGCAGGCAGGTCAAGTTCGAAGATGGGCTATATCGGTCCAAGTTTTGATATAGTCCCCATATAATCCGACCTCCCGATTTGGGGTCTTGGGCTTATAAAAACCTTACTTTCTATCCAATTTGCCTGAATTTGGAAATCTAGAGATATTTTATAACCACAAAGACGTGTGCCAAAAATGGTGAGTATCGGTCCATGTTTTTATATAGCCTCCATATAGACCGATCTACAAATTTTATTCTTGGGCTTATAGAAACCGTAGTCTTTATCCAACTTGCCTCAAATTGGAAATTTAGTTGGTTGATAGTTTTGCTGCAAGTAGAGGATGCTGATGAGGAATGTGGTAATTCCGAAACGTGCGTCCATCCAACCATCTTGCAGTCTATAGGGCTTTGCCCAAATAAATTTGACAAACATTCTTTTCCTCTGTTGGTTAAGCTACTCTTGTAGTTTAGTCAATGTATGGTTTTAAGCTGAAATAAAAAAACAACAACAATGCTTAAAGAACAAAACCAACAATAACAAAACAAAACAAATGGAAAAAGAAGAGGAGGCACGCTCAAAATAAACCCAGCCATGTGAATTCAAATCGATGATTTGACAGTGGCATAGGAAAAGAGATATGTTTGTTTCGAATTTATTTCGGCATAAGCCGGCTATCAATGTAAAACCTTTTTTCGGAAGGTTCAAGTGTGGTTTTTGTTGGGTTTAATAAACTGCCTGAATTTATTCTGATAATTGGTTGATAGTTTTGCTGCAAGTAGAGGATGCTGATGAGGAATGTGGTAATTCCGAAACGTGCGTCCATCCAACCATCTTGCAGTCTATAGGGCTTTGCCCAAATAAATTTGACAAACATTCTTTTCCTCTGTTGGTTAAGCTACTCTTGTAGTTTAGTCAATGTATGGTTTTAAGCTGAAATAAAAAAACAACAACAATGCTTAAAGAACAAAACCAACAATAACAAAACAAAACAAATGGAAAAAGAAGAGGAGGCACGCTCAAAATAAACCCAGCCATGTGAATTCAAATCGATGATTTGACAGTGGCATAGGAAAAGAGATATGTTTGTTTCGAATTTATTTCGGCACAAGCCGGCTATCAATGTAAAACCTTTTTTCGGAAGGTTCAAGTGTGGTTTTTGTTGGGTTTAATAAACTGCCTGAATTTATTCTGATAATTGGTTGATAGTTTTGCTGCAAGTAGAGGATGCTGATGAGGAATGTGGTAATTCCGAAACGTGCGTCCATCCAACCATCTTGCAGTCTATAGGGCTTTGCCCAAATAAATTTGACAAACATTCTTTTCCTCTGTTGGTTAAGCTACTCTTGTAGTTTAGTCAATGTATGGTTTTAAGCTGAAATAAAAAAACAACAACAATGGTATTTTATGACCATAAAAAAGTATGCCGAAAATGGTGAGTATAGGTGCATGTTTTGATGTATCCATCAGATAGACCGATCTCCCGATATTACTTTTTGGGCTTCTAGAAACCGTAGTTGTTGTCCACTTTGCCTGAAATCGAAAATCTGGAGGTTTTTAGGAATATATGTTAAATAGGTGTGCAAGAAATTATTATGTTTTTAAGGCTCTAGAATCCGTAGTTTACATAATAATTTGCCTGAAATGAGAAATCTAGAGGTATTTTGGGACCTTAAATATGAGAGCCGAAAATGGCGTGTATTGGTCCATGTTTTGGTTTATCTCCCAAATAGACCGATCTCCCGATTTTACTTCTTGGGCTTTTAGAAACCATAGTTTTTAAAAAAAATTTCATGAAATTTTAAATCTAGAAGTACTTTAGGAACACAAAGAGGTGTGCCGAAAATGGTGAATATCGGTCCATGTGCATTGATAATGAAAATTTCTTGAAACTCAATTATAGTTTTTACTTCTGGTAATCATTTAAATAATGGGGGTAAAAATCTACAGATTTTAGATCTTAAATCAAGGCGTTATTTCATTGTTTTCTTGCACACGATGTTTATGATTCCTCTAAAACTCAAACAAATATGGTTCTTATAAATCCAGAATCTGATCTAGTCTTCATAGGTAAAATCTTTGAATTTATCTTCGGGAAGTGTACAGGTTGAACTGATCTGCTTGTCATCAAATCCCTCTGAAATTTTCACAGGAAACTATAATATTTGATTCATGGTGGTGGGTATTTAAGATTCGGCCCGGCCAAACTTACTGCTTTATATACTTGTTTTAGTAAACGTTTATCAAGTTTTCCCAAGCTATCCTAAGTATGCTCATCAAATATGCGAACTAAACGGATTTTTATTAAGAGGTAGCTTATCCTCCAATTAAAAATTTATTCGTCGGCCAAAATCATCGGGTCAGTTTACAAATATACTTCATATTTCAAATACAGCACAGGTATACAAATTTCAAAATATGTAGAAATCTTAGAAAATAAAATTTAAAGCACTGACTCTATTTGGTTTACAGTTAAACTCGAGTCATATCAAAGTTGCCCATTTTTAAATCACCAATTTCAAAAGAAATTTACCCATATATGTATGTATCTCTCGACCATTTCAAATAGAGCCATAAACATTTGAAATAAAAGTGTATTGACATTGTCGATGTTGCTGCCCGGATAAAAGACCAGTCATTTAAATAATGTTTTAAAACATCTGTTCACCAGATTGGCTAAAATACATTCGTTCACAATTTCTCCCATAAATTTCGCATTACAGACATGATCATCGATAGGACACAGCTTCGTATTGCTGCCAAGTATACGTCTGTGGCTGTGACAATAACATGGAATACATCCTTACGCACACTTTGACCATATATATACATACATATATCTTGCAACAGACACTGGCAAACAAACACAAAATATCCATGAAAGCATAGGAAAGTTAGAATGGGTCGCCTTGCATTTTCATATCATTTGACATTATCCAGTAAGGGATATTGATCACCATGAAAATGTACCAGCTACACCCAAAGAAAAATACTTTCCTCAGGAACGAAATTTTAGACAAACGAAATTCCCTTTTGTTATAAAGTATTTTCTTAAATAGCAAATAAACCCGAATTTGTGACAAGTATTTACTTTAATAGAAAATTTGTTTGCGTTAAAACTTAGTTTGTCTAAAATTTCGTTCCTCAGAAAAGAAAATTCTTCTTTCAATGTAGAGGTATTGTCAATAATAGATACGTTAACACATATTATAAATGCGAACCTACTCTGTCTGTCGGTAAATTTATTTGCTTCACATCTTGTGAAACTTATTCAATATGATTTTTTTTAGCAAAATGACAAATAGAGGATGGATTCCATGGATACATGGACGAATGTAAAAGGCAATGATTTTGCCGATCAATCAGCCCAAAGAAGCCCACAAAAATAAACCCCTAATCTCACGATTAATCAATTCCTAAAAAACCCTATTCTTATCCAAATAATGCGAAATATGAAAATTTACGTCACACCTTTACATTGACAAAAAGCAGGCCCAGTACCAAGTTTTTGTTTTTACCCTAATGATATTAGTATTGACTCCGAGCAAAAAAGACGAAGAATTGAAGTAAGGACACTTTTAAGACACAATTCTCTTTTAAATTTGGATGTTGCGTACTTTATTTTAGGAAACAAATTTCAATTTATTCGATGTTTTTTTTTCAAATTCAGACTCGACTCCAAGTAGAAATTATGCTAAAAAAGTCTTTAAAAAAATTATTGAAAAACGTCTCCTACCTTTAAAGAATTTTTGTTGACAAAAAGTCAACAAATTTAAAGATGAACTTTTCAGAATTATCAAAGTCAAGTTGCATTCAGTCAAACAAAAGTTTCTTTCATGTAAAGAACCCATTTTTAAGTCGAATTACTTAACTATAAGGACAAAACGATTTCATTGACAAATTTATCGACTTTTGGATATGGAAACAAACTATATCAGACAAGGCCGTATTCAGGGGGGGGGATGAGGGGGATCAAACCCCCCCCCCTCCCCGAAATGAATGAATGTTTTTATATAAATAAATATATATTTTTAGCTGCATAGAAAAATCTTATCGAAGATGTTGGAGAAAAGCTGAGGGTTTTATTTTGAAAAACGCTTACCTATAAAACTTGCACAAATCATAGAATACTAGTTGAAAAGCCCGTCAAACGACGGTCGAAAAAAACAAATTGTTTTTGTTCTCGCACCACAAATTTCATTTTTGGAAAATGTCCTTCTGCTTTTTGTGTGTTTGTTGTCCTTTTTGTGAACATGACTCGCTTTGTTTGGCCATAGCAACAACAACGAAACAGCCAAACACACATGTGTAAATGAAATGGCGCAAAACTGCGAAAAGAACCTTCCTAATTCAGCGACGGAAGCACTTGGAGAGTGCAATAAAGAGATATTTCCAAACGTGCATATTCTTTTAAAAATTTTGGTCACTTTGCCAGTTACTCAGGGATGGAAAATACAATTTATAAGAAAGTACAAAAAAGATATTTTTTGAGCGGAAAGGTACTTTTTACTAAATTTCAACAAAAATTTCTCTGGAAGATTATTATCAAGAGACTGAATTTTAAAGAAAATAAAATTTTGACAAAATTTTCTATATAAATAAAATTTTGCAAAAATTTTCTATAGAAATAAAATTTTGCAAAAAAATTCTACAGAAAAAAAAATTTGCAAAATTTTTTCTATAGAAATAAAATTTTGCAATAATTTACTATAGAAATAAAATTTTTACAAAATTTTCAAATGAAATAAAATTTTGACAAAATTTTCTATAAAAATAAAATTTTGCAAAAATTCTATATAGAAATAAAATTTTGACAACAATAAAATCCTGTTTTTGACTATGTCTTTTACAAAATCGAGATTTTCTTCCCACATGAACATGTTTGTTTTGCCACTAGCAAATAAGGTTGATAAAGACTTTCTCAAAATATTAAAATATTTTGTCAAAGCTATTGTACCATAAATCTGATATCGACTCAAAAATGTCTACACAAAAGGTACTAAATCCTTCGCGGGGGTACTACGGTACTGACCGGGGTGAAAAAGTATTGAAAAAAGTACCATAGTACTGCATTTTCCATCCCTGCAGTTACTACGTGCTCATCCGAACGTTCATTTTCAACAATGAAGAGATTAAAGACGTATCTCAGAAATTCGACTAGCGAGAGTAGACTCAATGGATTGGCATTAATGTCGGTTCATCGCCGAATAAATATGCCGACTGAAGAAGTCATTGATTTATTTGCTGCCCAAAAAGCCCGTCGGCTCAATGTAAAGATTCAATGGAAGAAATCGGTTCAGATTTAGATATAGCTCTATATATCTTTCGCCCGATATGGACTAATATGGACCCAGCAGCCAGAGTTTTATACCGATTTGCTTGAAATTTTGTACAAACATAACGCTTAGTCGTATAGTCAAGTGTGCAAAATTTGATTGAAATCGGTTCAGATTTAGATATAGCTCCCATATATGTTTTTCTGATTTCGACAAAAATGGTCAAAATACCAACATTTTCCTTGTTAAATCGCCACTGCTTAGTCGAAAAGTTGTAAAAATGACTCTAATTTTCCTAAACTTCTAATACATATTCATCGAGCGATAAATCATAAATAAACTTTTGCGAAGTTTCCTTAAAATTGCTTCAGATTTAAATGTTTCCCATATTTATACCCTTCACCACTACTGTGATACAGGGTATAATAAGTTTGTGCATTTGTATGTAACGCCAAGAAGGAGTAATCATAGACCAACCTTTTAGTATACGGATCGGCTTAGAATTAAATTCTGAGTCGATTTAGCGATGTCCGTCTGTCTGTCTGTCTGTCTGTTGGTGTATTTTGTTGTGCAAAGTACAGCTCGCAGTTTTAGTCCGATTGTCTTAAAATTTGGAATAGTGTCCTGTTCGGCTCAAAGACGATCCCTATCTATTTTGGAAAAAATCGGTTCAGATTTAGATATAGCTGCCATATATATTTTTCACCGATCTGGTCATAATTGGCGTGTATATCAACCGATCTTCCTCAAATTCTGTACATCCCAATATATTATGAGTCTCGAAAAACTTGCAAAATATCAGTCAAATCGGTTCAGATTTAGATATAGCTCCCATATATAGCTTTCGCTCGATTTAACTCATTTGCCCACAGAGGCCAATTTTTTGCTCCGATTTAGTTGAAATGTTTCATACACTGAAAAAAAAGCATACTCGGTTCCAAAGATTTTGTCTTTACTTTAAAAAATTTGGTATTGATTCCGAGCCAAAGAAGCGGAGAGTACAAGAAGGGATACTTTTAAGACACAATTCTCTTTTAAATTTAGGTTTTGAGTACTTGCTTCTAGGAAGCAAATTTTAATTTTTCGCTTTCTCAGCTTTTTTTCTTCATATGCTATCAAAGTCCTTTAAAAACGAGTTAACGGCAACTTTATTTTCCAAATTAGGACTCGACTTTCAGTAGAAATTATGCTATGTTTGAAGTAAAAAACTTCTTTAAAATAAAGTTTTGAAAAACATGTCCTATATTTGAACGATTTCTTGCTTTGTAGTCAAGATGCAAAAAGACAACAAATTTAAAGACAATTTCATTAAATTTAAAGAATTTTTCTGAATTATTAAAGTCAAGTTGACCTTAGCCTATAATTTTTTTCTTTCATGTTAAGATACCCATTTTTAAGTCAAATCACTTCATTATAAGGACAATACGACTTCATTGAAAAGTTTATCGACTTTTGGACAAGGAAAATAACTTTATTTTAGAGAAATGCGTCTTCTATGCTAAGCAAAATTTGGATTCGTATTTTAAAGACATGAAATCGTTGACCTCACGACAATATTTTTTTTCAGTGTAGGGAGTAGAATTAGCATTGTAACTATGCGTGCCAAATTTGGTTGAAATCGGTTCAGATTTGGATATAACTCCCATATATAGCTTTCGCCCGATTTACACTCATATGACCACAGAGGCCAATTTTTAACTCCGATTTAGATGAAATTTTGCACAGGGAGTAGAATTAGCATTGTTGCTATGCGTGCCAAATTTGGTTGACATCGGTTCAGATTTAGATATAGCTCCCATATATATGTTTTTCTGATTTCGGCAAAAATGGTCAAAATACCAACATTTTCCTTGTCAAATCGCAACTGCTTAGTCGAAAAGTTGTAAAAATGACTCTAATTTTCCTAAACTTTTAATACATATATATCGAGCGATAACTCATAAATAAACTTTTGCGAAGTTTCCTTAAAATTAGGTCAGATTTAAATGTTTCCCATATCTTTTTACTAACATTGTGTTCCACCCTAGTGCATTAGCCGACTTAAATTTTGAGTCTATAGATTTTGTAGAAGTCTATCAAATTCTTTCCAGATCGAGTGATATTTAAATGTATGTATTTGGGACAAACCTTTATATATAGCCCCCAACACATTTGACGGATGTGATATGGTATCGAAAACTTAGATCTACAAAGTGGTGCAGGGTATAATATAGTCGGTCCCGCCCGACTTTAGACTTTCCTTACTTTTTTTTTTAAGTTGAACCCCCCCGAATTAAAATCCTGGCTACGGCCCTGATATCAGAGAACTGCGTCTTCCACGCTAAGCAAAAGTTTTTTTTTAAGGAAATGAAACCATTAGCTTTACCGCAATGTTTTTTGCTTTCAGCGTAGAGAGAACTTCATACTAACAGATCCACTCTACACAGGTTTTAGTGAAGATATATTACTAAAAAGGAACGGCCAGATAAAATTACTGCGACTGCGTCTAGATTATTGCAAATTACACACTATTATAATCTTGGTAAAAACGAATGTCAGTCCTGCAAGTCAAATTATATTAGCATGAAATATTTCCTCTTCATATTAAAACTATTTGTAATGAACGTTCACCAAACAAAAATTTATTGGATATCTTGAACAATTCTAACTCAGATTGGAAAAAAACAGAAACCATACAATTCCCCAGAAAATAGTCTTAACAATTCAATTTAAGTTGTATACTAACTTTGTCATTGTGTTTGTCATGCATGGAAATATTGGTCTGAAAGTCTGTTTAACTCACGTGAACTTACGTACGAATAAAAATTTGTATCTTTCCATCGAACAGAGGGGACCTGTTCCACAAACGTTTCATTTGAAGCGCGTCCCGGTTCTGCTAGGTTCTCATGCATTGAAAAAGAGATTGCCGTGAGGTCAAAGATTTCACGTCTTTAAAATACGAATGTCCTGCAAGTCAAATTATATTAGCATGAAATATTTCCTCTTCATATTAAAACTATTTGTAATGAACGTTCACCAAACAAAAATTTATTGGATATCTTGAACAATTCTAACTCAGATTGGAAAAAAACAGAAACCATACAATTCCCTAGAAAATAGTCTTAACAATTCAATTTAAGTTGTATACTAACTTTGTCATTCTGTTTGTCATGCATGGAAATATTGGTCTGAAAGTCTGTTTAACTCACGTGAACTTACGTACGAATAAAAATTTGTATCTTTCCATCGAACAGAGGGGACCTGTTCCACAAACGTTTCATTTGAAGCGCGTCCCGGTTCTGCTAGGTTCTCATGCATTGAAAAAGAGATTGCCGTGAGGTCAAAGATTTCACGTCTTTAAAATACGAATGCAAATTTTGCTTAGCATATAAAGTTTTTTTCCTTGTCCAAAAGTCGATAAACTTTTCAATGAAGTCGTATTGTCCCTATAATTAAGTAATTTGATTTAAAAATGGGTATCATAACATGAAAGAAAAAATGTTTGGGCTAAGGTAATTCAGAACAATTCTTTAAAATTAATAAAATTGTCTTTAAATTTGTTGTCTTTTTGCATCTTGACTACAAAGCAAAAAATCGTTCAAATATAGGACATGTTTTTCAAACACTTTATTTTAAAGACGTTTTTTACTGGAAACATAGCATAATTTCTACTGGAAGTCCAGTCTGAATTTGGAAATAAACTTGTCGTTAACTCGTTTTTAAAGGACTTTGATAGTATATGAAGAAAAAAGCTGAAAAACGGAAAAACAAAAATTTGCTTCCTAGAAGCAAGTACACAAAACCAAAATTTAAAAGAGAATTGTGTCTTAACAGTGTCCTTACTTGTATTCTCCGCTTCTTTGGCTCGGAATCAATACCAAAATTTTTAGATTAAAGACAAAATCTTTGGAACCGGGCTTGCTTTTTTTCAGTGTATCTGTCCATGATTATATATAGAGTCAATACAGGCCGATTCTCAGGTTAGGGTCTCAGAGCGTCCTGAAAGCCTATGTTTTATATGGGAAAGTTAGCAGCTGATATGAATAACCGCTCTTTAGAAATCAAACAAAAATTTATCAACATCAGTCTTTAGTTAACTGTATGCCTCATAGAAATTGACTTTATGAATCTCCTCGGACCCAAATTTTCATCTAATCTGCTTTAAATTCACATTATTAAAAGATCACATAGTTTTGTCAACATTGCTCTATATATAATCATATAGACTTATCCAGATTTACTCAAAACTGCATCCAAATAACTTCTTTCCTTTCGATACTAATCGACTAACGATCCCCATTCACATAAACCTACCCCAAAATATAAAATCTTAAATATCTTGAAATCGGCCACTTCGTCCGATTCCTATGAAATTCCTTATATAGCATTAGTATCTATCCTGTAACAATAATACAAAATAAGGATGGTGAATAATTAGATGTTGTTCACAATCCCTTTCTTCTTTTCACAATCTGTAGAAGAATTTTGTCCATAATCCCTTATAACAAAATTTATTTTTATTGCCTTGTTGGCAGATGAAGCCCTTTACCATATGTTCAAGTTTTATGAACTTCCCAGCAAAAAACAAGTATATACGGCCGTAAGTTCGGCCAGGCCGAAGCTTATGTACCCTCCATCATGGATTGCGTAGAAACTTCTTCTAAACACTGCCATCCACAACCGAATTACTTAAGTTGCGGTAACGCGTGCAAGGTATCTTAAAACCTCCTAACGCCATCTTCTAAATTGTATGTAAGTCCATACGTGGTATATATTAAATCAAACAAGTATATACGGCCGTAAGTTCGGCCAGGCCGAAGCTTATGTACCCTCCATCATGGATTGCGTAGAAACTTCTTCTAAACACTGCCATCCACAACCGAATTACTTAAGTTGCGGTAACGCGTGCAAGGTATCTTAAAACCTCCTAACGCCATCTTCTAAATTGTATGTAAGTCCATACGTGGTATATATTAAATCAAACAAGTATATACGGCCGTAAGTTCGGCCAGGCCGAAGCTTATGTACCCTCCATCATGGATTGCGTAGAAACTTCTTCTAAACACTGCCATCCACAACCGAATTACTTAAGTTGCGGTAACGCGTGCAAGGTATCTTAAAACCTCCTAACGCCATCTTCTAAATTGTATGTAAGTCCATACGTGGTATATATTAAATCAAAAAAGATCGATCCAATACGTATATAATTCAGTTTGACAAAGTAGACATAAAATTTTGACAAAATTTTCTACAGAAATAAAATTTTAACAAAATTTTCTATAGAAATAAAATTTTCTATAGAAATAAAAATTTTGACAAAATTTTCTATAGAAAGAAAATTTTGACAAAAATTTCTACAGAAATAAAATTTTAACAAAATTTTCTATAGAAATAGACTTTTGACAAAATATTCTATAGAAATAAAAACTTGGTAGATTATTTTTGGTTCGAGTGGCAACCATGATTATGAACCGAATAAAATTTGAACAAAATTTTCTATAGAAATAAAATGTTGACAATGATGAAAATTTTATTATGAACCGAATAAAATTTTAACAAAATTTTCTCTAGAAATAAAATTTTGACAAAATTTTCTATAGAAATAAAATGTTGACAAAATTTTCTATATAATAAAATTTTGGTAGATTATTTTTGGCTCTAGTGGCAACCATGATTATGAACCGATATGGACCAATTTTTGTGTGATTGGACCAATTGTTGTATGGTTGTTAGCGACCATATACTAACACCACGTTCCTAATTTGAACCGGATCGGATGAATTTTGCTCCTCCAAGAGGCTCCGGAGGTCAAATCTGGAGAACGTTTTATATGGGGGCTATATATAATTATGGACCGATATGGACCAATTCTGGCACGGTTGTTAAAGATCATATACTAACACCATGTTCAAAATTACAACCGGATCGGATGCAATTTGCTTCTCTTTGAGGCTTCGCAAGCCAAATCTGGAGATCGGTTTATATGGGGTCTATATATAAGTATGGACCGATGTGGACCAATTTTTGCATGGTTGTTAGAGACCATATACCAACAATATGTACCAAATTTCAGCCGGATCGGATGAAATTTGCTTCTCTTTGAGGCTCCGCAAGCCAAATCTGGGGATCGGTTTATATGGGGGCTATATATAATTATGGACCGATGTGGACTAATTTTTGCATGATTGTTAGAGACCATATAACAACACCATGTACCAAATTTCAGCTGGATCGGATGAAATTTGCTTCTCTTAGAGGCTCCACAAGCCAAATCTGGGGGTCGGTTTATATGGGGGCTATATATAATTATAGACCGATGTGAACCAATTTTTGCATGATTGTTAGAGACCATATACCAACATCATGTACCAAATTTCAGCCGGATCGGATGAAATATGCTTCTCTTAGAGGCTCCACAAGCCAAATCTGGGGATCGGTTTATATGGGGGCTATATATAATTATAGACCGATGTGGACCAGTTTTTGCATGGTTGTTAGAGACCATATACTAACACCATATGCCAAATTTCAGCCGGATCGGATGCAATATGCTTCTCTTAGAGGCTCCACAAGCCAAATCTGGGGATCGGTTTATATGGGGGCTATATATAATTATGGACCGATGTGGACCAATTTTTGCATGGTTGTTAGAGACCATATAACAACACCATGTACCAAATTTCAGCTGGATCGGATGAAATATGCTTCTCTTAGAGGCTCCACAAGCCAAATCTGGGGATCGGTTTATATGGGGGCTATATATAATTATGGACCGATGTGAACCAATTTTTGCATGATTGTTAGAGACCATCTACCAACACCATGTACCAAATTTCAGCCGGATCGGATGAAATATGCTTCTCTTAGAGGCTCCACAAGCCAAATCTGGGGATCGGTTTATATGGGGGCTATATATAATTATGGACCGATGTGGACGAATTTTTGCACGGTTGTTAGAGACCATATACCAACACCATATACCAAATTTCAGCCCGATCGCATGAAATATGCTTCTGTTAGAGGCTCCACAAGTCAAATCTGAAGGTCCCTTTATATGGGGGCTATACGTAAAAGTGGACCGATATGGCCCATTTTCAATACCATCCGACCTACATCGATAACAACTACTTGTGCCAAGTTTCAAGTCGATAGCTTGTTTCGTTCGGAAGTTAGCGTGATTTCAACAGACGGACGGACGGACGGACGGACGGACGGACGGACATGCTTAGATCGACTCAGAATTTCACCACGACCCAGAATATATATACTTTATGGGGTCTTAGAGCAATATTTCGATGTGTTACAAACGGAATGACAAAGTTAATATACCCCCATCCTATGATGGAGGGTATAAAAAGATCGATCCAATACGTATATAATTCAGTTTGACAAAGTAGACATAAAATTTTGACAAAATTTTCTACAGAAATAAAATTTTAACAAAATTTTCTATAGAAATAAAATTTTCTATAGAAATAAAAATTTTGACAAAATTTTCTATAGAAAGAAAATTTTGACAAAAATTTCTACAGAAATAAAATTTTAACAAAATTTTCTATAGAAATAGACTTTTGACAAAATATTCTATAGAAATAAAAACTTGGTAGATTATTTTTGGTTCGAGTGGCAACCATGATTATGAACCGAATAAAATTTGAACAAAATTTTCTATAGAAATAAAATGTTGACAATGATGAAAATTTTATTATGAACCGAATAAAATTTTAACAAAATTTTCTCTAGAAATAAAATTTTGACAAAATTTTCTATAGAAATAAAATGTTGACAAAATTTTCTATATAATAAAATTTTGGTAGATTATTTTTGGCTCTAGTGGCAACCATGATTATGAACCGATATGGACCAATTTTTGTGTGATTGGACCAATTGTTGTATGGTTGTTAGCGACCATATACTAACACCACGTTCCTAATTTGAACCGGATCGGATGAATTTTGCTCCTCCAAGAGGCTCCGGAGGTCAAATCTGGAGAACGTTTTATATGGGGGCTATATATAATTATGGACCGATATGGACCAATTCTGGCACGGTTGTTAAAGATCATATACTAACACCATGTTCAAAATTACAACCGGATCGGATGCAATTTGCTTCTCTTTGAGGCTTCGCAAGCCAAATCTGGAGATCGGTTTATATGGGGTCTATATATAAGTATGGACCGATGTGGACCAATTTTTGCATGATTGTTAGAGACCATCTACCAACACCATGTAGCAAATTTCAGCTGGATCGGATGAAATTTGCTTCTCTTAGAGGCTCCACAAGCCAAATCTGGGGGTCGGTTTATATGGGGGCTATATATAATTATAGACCGATGTGAACCAATTTTTGCATGATTGTTAGAGACCATATACCAACATCATGTACCAAATTTCAGCCGGATCGGATGAAATATGCTTCTCTTAGAGGCTCCACAAGCCAAATCTGGGGATCGGTTTATATGGGGGCTATATATAATTATAGACCGATGTGGACCAGTTTTTGCATGGTTGTTAGAGACCATATACTAACACCATATACCAAATTTCAGCGGGATCGGATGCAATATGCTTCTCTTAGAGGCTCCACAAGCCAAATCTGGGGATCGGTTTATATGGGGGCTATATATAATTATGGACCGATGTGGACCAATTTTTGCATGGTTGTTAGAGACCATATAACAACACCATGTACCAAATTTCAGCTGGATCGGATGAAATATGCTTCTCTTAGAGGCTCCACAAGCCAAATCTGGGGATCGGTTTATATGGGGGCTATATATAATTATGGACCGATGTGAACCAATTTTTGCATGATTGTTAGAGACCATCTACCAACACCATGTACCAAATTTCAGCCGGATCGGATGAAATATGCTTCTCTTAGAGGCTCCACAAGCCAAATCTGGGGATCGGTTTATATGGGGGCTATATATAATTATGGACCGATGTGGACGAATTTTTGCACGGTTGTTAGAGACCATATACCAACACCATATACCAAATTTCAGCCCGATCGCATGAAATATGCTTCTGTTAGAGGCTCCACAAGCCAAATCTGAAGGTCCCTTTATATGGGGGCTATACGTAAAAGTGGACCGATATGGCCCATTTTCAATACCATCCGACCTACATCGATAACAACTACTTGTGCCAAGTTTCAAGTCGATAGCTTGTTTCGTTCGGAAGTTAGCGTGATTTCAACAGACGGACGGACGGACGGACGGACGGACGGACGGACGGACATGCTTAGATCGACTCAGAATTTCACCACGACCCAGAATATATATACTTTATGGGGTCTTAGAGCAATATTTCGATGTGTTACAAACGGAATGACAAAGTTAATATACCCCCATCCTATGATGGAGGGTATAACAAAATTTTCTATAGAAATAGACTTTTGACAAAATATTCTATAGAAATAAAAACTTGGTAGATTATTTTTGGTTCGAGTGGCAACCATGATTATGAACCGAATAAAATTTGAACAAAATTTTCTATAGAAATAAAATGTTGACAATGATGAAAATTTTATTATGAACCGAATAAAATTTTAACAAAATTTTCTCTAGAAATAAAATTTTGACAAAATTTTCTATAGAAATAAAATGTTGACAAAATTTTCTATATAATAAAATTTTGGTAGATTATTTTTGGCTCTAGTGGCAACCATGATTATGAACCGATATGGACCAATTTTTGTGTGATTGGACCAATTGTTGTATGGTTGTTAGCGACCATATACTAACACCACGTTCCTAATTTGAACCGGATCGGATGAATTTTGCTCCTCCAAGAGGCTCCGGAGGTCAAATCTGGAGAACGTTTTATATGGGGGCTATATATAATTATGGACCGATATGGACCAATTCTGGCACGGTTGTTAAAGATCATATACTAACACCATGTTCAAAATTACAACCGGATCGGATGCAATTTGCTTCTCTTTGAGGCTTCGCAAGCCAAATCTGGAGATCGGTTTATATGGGGTCTATATATAAGTATGGACCGATGTGGACCAATTTTTGCATGGTTGTTAGAGACCATATACCAACAATATGTACCAAATTTCAGCCGGATCGGATGAAATTTGCTTCTCTTTGAGGCTCCGCAAGCCAAATCTGGGGATCGGTTTATATGGGGGCTATATATAATTATGGACCGATGTGGACTAATTTTTGCATGATTGTTAGAGACCATCTACCAACACCATGTAGCAAATTTCAGCTGGATCGGATGAAATTTGCTTCTCTTAGAGGCTCCACAAGCCAAATCTGGGGGTCGGTTTATATGGGGGCTATATATAATTATAGACCGATGTGAACCAATTTTTGCATGATTGTTAGAGACCATATACCAACATCATGTACCAAATTTCAGCCGGATCGGATGAAATATGCTTCTCTTAGAGGCTCCACAAGCCAAATCTGGGGATCGGTTTATATGGGGGCTATATATAATTATAGACCGATGTGGACCAGTTTTTGCATGGTTGTTAGAGACCATATACTAACACCATATACCAAATTTCAGCCGGATCGGATGCAATATGCTTCTCTTAGAGGCTCCACAAGCCAAATCTGGGGATCGGTTTATATGGGGGCTATATATAATTATGGACCGATGTGGACCAATTTTTGCATGGTTGTTAGAGACCATATAACAACACCATGTACCAAATTTCAGCTGGATCGGATGAAATATGCTTCTCTTAGAGGCTCCACAAGCCAAATCTGGGGATCGGTTTATATGGGGGCTATATATAATTATGGACCGATGTGAACCAATTTTTGCATGATTGTTAGAGACCATCTACCAACACCATGTACCAAATTTCAGCCGGATCGGATGAAATATGCTTCTCTTAGAGGCTCCACAAGCCAAATCTGGGGATCGGTTTATATGGGGGCTATATATAATTATGGACCGATGTGGACCAATTTTTGCACGGTTGTTAGAGACCATATACCAACACCATATACCAAATTTCAGCCCGATCGCATGAAATATGCTTCTGTTAGAGGCTCCACAAGCCAAATCTGAAGGTCCCTTTATATGGGGGCTATACGTAAAAGTGGACCGATATGGCCCATTTTCAATACCATCCGACCTACATCGATAACAACTACTTGTGCCAAGTTTCAAGTCGATAGCTTGTTTCGTTCGGAAGTTAGCGTGATTTCAACAGACGGACGGACGGACGGACGGACGGACGGACGGACATGCTTAGATCGACTCAGAATTTCACCACGACCCAGAATATATATACTTTATGGGGTCTTAGAGCAATATTTCGATGTGTTACAAACGGAATGACAAAGTTAATATACCCCCATCCTATGATGGAGGGTATAAAAAGATCGATCCAATACGTATATAATTCAGTTTGACAAAGTAGACATAAAATTTTGACAAAATTTTCTACAGAAATAAAATTTTAACAAAATTTTCTATAGAAATAAAATTTTCTATAGAAATAAAAATTTTGACAAAATTTTCTATAGAAAGAAAATTTTGACAAAAATTTCTACAGAAATAAAATTTTAACAAAATTTTCTATAGAAATAGACTTTTGACAAAATATTCTATAGAAATAAAAACTTGGTAGATTATTTTTGGTTCGAGTGGCAACCATGATTATGAACCGAATAAAATTTGAACAAAATTTTCTATAGAAATAAAATGTTGACAATGATGAAAATTTTATTATGAACCGAATAAAATTTTAACAAAATTTTCTCTAGAAATAAAATTTTGACAAAATTTTCTATAGAAATAAAATGTTGACAAAATTTTCTATATAATAAAATTTTGGTAGATTATTTTTGGCTCTAGTGGCAACCATGATTATGAACCGATATGGACCAATTTTTGTGTGATTGGACCAATTGTTGTATGGTTGTTAGCGACCATATACTAACACCACGTTCCTAATTTGAACCGGATCGGATGAATTTTGCTCCTCCAAGAGGCTCCGGAGGTCAAATCTGGAGAACGTTTTATATGGGGGCTATATATAATTATGGACCGATATGGACCAATTCTGGCACGGTTGTTAAAGATCATATACTAACACCATGTTCAAAATTACAACCGGATCGGATGCAATTTGCTTCTCTTTGAGGCTTCGCAAGCCAAATCTGGAGATCGGTTTATATGGGGTCTATATATAAGTATGGACCGATGTGGACCAATTTTTGCATGATTGTTAGAGACCATCTACCAACACCATGTAGCAAATTTCAGCTGGATCGGATGAAATTTGCTTCTCTTAGAGGCTCCACAAGCCAAATCTGGGGGTCGGTTTATATGGGGGCTATATATAATTATAGACCGATGTGAACCAATTTTTGCATGATTGTTAGAGACCATATACCAACATCATGTACCAAATTTCAGCCGGATCGGATGAAATATGCTTCTCTTAGAGGCTCCACAAGCCAAATCTGGGGATCGGTTTATATGGGGGCTATATATAATTATAGACCGATGTGGACCAGTTTTTGCATGGTTGTTAGAGACCATATACTAACACCATATACCAAATTTCAGCGGGATCGGATGCAATATGCTTCTCTTAGAGGCTCCACAAGCCATATCTGGGGATCGGTTTATATGGGGGCTATATATAATTATGGACCGATGTGGACCAATTTTTGCATGGTTGTTAGAGACCATATAACAACACCATGTACCAAATTTCAGCTGGATCGGATGAAATATGCTTCTCTTAGAGGCTCCACAAGCCAAATCTGGGGATCGGTTTATATGGGGGCTATATATAATTATGGACCGATGTGAACCAATTTTTGCATGATTGTTAGAGACCATCTACCAACACCATGTACCAAATTTCAGCCGGATCGGATGAAATATGCTTCTCTTAGAGGCTCCACAAGCCAAATCTGGGGATCGGTTTATATGGGGGCTATATATAATTATGGACCGATGTGGACGAATTTTTGCACGGTTGTTAGAGACCATATACCAACACCATATACCAAATTTCAGCCCGATCGCATGAAATATGCTTCTGTTAGAGGCTCCACAAGCCAAATCTGAAGGTCCCTTTATATGGGGGCTATACGTAAAAGTGGACCGATATGGCCCATTTTCAATACCATCCGACCTACATCGATAACAACTACTTGTGCCAAGTTTCAAGTCGATAGCTTGTTTCGTTCGGAAGTTAGCGTGATTTCAACAGACGGACGGACGGACGGACGGACGGACGGACATGCTTAGATCGACTCAGAATTTCACCACGACCCAGAATATATATACTTTATGGGGTCTTAGAGCAATATTTCGATGTGTTACAAACGGAATGACAAAGTTAATATACCCCCATCCTATGATGGAGGGTATAAAAATTTGGAAGTTCTTCCAAAGGCACAACTTTAAAAGCACTTTCAAAAATGTCCTCCCAAAGAAGTTCTTTATTTTAGCTGCACAGGAAATTCATTTGAGTCAATTTTTTTATAACTTGCTTTCTTCATATTTTTAACGGAAAATTTTAAATTTTTTGTTTCAAATAGATTAAAAATAGATTAGGAATTAAAACAAGTATATACGGCCGTAAGTTCGGCCAGGCCGAAGCTTATGTACCCTCCATCATGGATTGCGTAGAAACTTCTTCTAAACACTGCCATCCACAACCGAATTACTTAAGTTGCGGTAACGCGTGCAAGGTATCTTAAAACCTCCTAACGCCATCTTCTAAATTGTATGTAAGTCCATACGTGGTATATATTAAATCAAAAAAGATCGATCCAATACGTATATAATTCAGTTTGACAAAGTAGACATAAAATTTTGACAAAATTTTCTACAGAAATAAAATTTTAACAAAATTTTCTATAGAAATAAAATTTTCTATAGAAATAAAAATTTTGACAAAATTTTCTATAGAAAGAAAATTTTGACAAAAATTTCTACAGAAATAAAATTTTAACAAAATTTTCTATAGAAATAGACTTTTGACAAAATATTCTATAGAAATAAAAACTTGGTAGATTATTTTTGGTTCGAGTGGCAACCATGATTATGAACCGAATAAAATTTGAACAAAATTTTCTATAGAAATAAAATGTTGACAATGATGAAAATTTTATTATGAACCGAATAAAATTTTAACAAAATTTTCTCTAGAAATAAAATTTTGACAAAATTTTCTATAGAAATAAAATGTTGACAAAATTTTCTATATAATAAAATTTTGGTAGATTATTTTTGGCTCTAGTGGCAACCATGATTATGAACCGATATGGACCAATTTTTGTGTGATTGGACCAATTGTTGTATGGTTGTTAGCGACCATATACTAACACCACGTTCCTAATTTGAACCGGATCGGATGAATTTTGCTCCTCCAAGAGGCTCCGGAGGTCAAATCTGGAGAACGTTTTATATGGGGGCTATATATAATTATGGACCGATATGGACCAATTCTGGCACGGTTGTTAAAGATCATATACTAACACCATGTTCAAAATTACAACCGGATCGGATGCAATTTGCTTCTCTTTGAGGCTTCGCAAGCCAAATCTGGAGATCGGTTTATATGGGGTCTATATATAAGTATGGACCGATGTGGACCAATTTTTGCATGGTTGTTAGAGACCATATACCAACAATATGTACCAAATTTCAGCCGGATCGGATGAAATTTGCTTCTCTTTGAGGCTCCGCAAGCCAAATCTGGGGATCGGTTTATATGGGGGCTATATATAATTATGGACCGATGTGGACTAATTTTTGCATGATTGTTAGAGACCATCTACCAACACCATGTAGCAAATTTCAGCTGGATCGGATGAAATTTGCTTCTCTTAGAGGCTCCACAAGCCAAATCTGGGGGTCGGTTTATATGGGGGCTATATATAATTATAGACCGATGTGAACCAATTTTTGCATGATTGTTAGAGACCATATACCAACATCATGTACCAAATTTCAGCCGGATCGGATGAAATATGCTTCTCTTAGAGGCTCCACAAGCCAAATCTGGGGATCGGTTTATATGGGGGCTATATATAATTATAGACCGATGTGGACCAGTTTTTGCATGGTTGTTAGAGACCATATACTAACACCATATACCAAATTTCAGCCGGATCGGATGCAATATGCTTCTCTTAGAGGCTCCACAAGCCAAATCTGGGGATCGGTTTATATGGGGGCTATATATAATTATGGACCGATGTGGACCAATTTTTGCATGGTTGTTAGAGACCATATAACAACACCATGTACCAAATTTCAGCTGGATCGGATGAAATATGCTTCTCTTAGAGGCTCCACAAGCCAAATCTGGGGATCGGTTTATATGGGGGCTATATATAATTATGGACCGATGTGAACCAATTTTTGCATGATTGTTAGAGACCATCTACCAACACCATGTACCAAATTTCAGCCGGATCGGATGAAATATGCTTCTCTTAGAGGCTCCACAAGCCAAATCTGGGGATCGGTTTATATGGGGGCTATATATAATTATGGACCGATGTGGACGAATTTTTGCACGGTTGTTAGAGACCATATACCAACACCATATACCAAATTTCAGCCCGATCGCATGAAATATGCTTCTGTTAGAGGCTCCACAAGCCAAATCTGAAGGTCCCTTTATATGGGGGCTATACGTAAAAGTGGACCGATATGGCCCATTTTCAATACCATCCGACCTACATCGATAACAACTACTTGTGCCAAGTTTCAAGTCGATAGCTTGTTTCGTTCGGAAGTTAGCGTGATTTCAACAGACGGACGGACGGACGGACGGACGGACGGACGGACGGACGGACGGACGGACGGACGGACGGACGGACGGACGGACGGACGGACATGCTTAGATCGACTCAGAATTTCACCACGACCCAGAATATATATACTTTATGGGGTCTTAGAGCAATATTTCGATGTGTTACAAACGGAATGACAAAGTTAATATACCCCCATCCTATGATGGAGGGTATAAAAATGGTAAAAACTATTTCAATTTTGCCGAAAAAATGCTAAATCCATTCTAAAAAAATTGCGAATTTTTGAAAATATTTGATGTCAAACGTTCCACACAAGCGTAAGAATGCATTAAAACTCATAAGAAATTTTAAAATTATTTATTTGTCAAAATATCACAAAATTTCTTAATTCACACTCAAAATACTGAATTCATATGACACCTTAAGAAGTGATGCAAATTCTGTGCAACGGCGGTTAAAATGGTGGACATCCGTCCTATGACAAGCCCATGTTAAATTCATAGCTTCTGCGCCAATTTTGCACCACTTCCGGATCCAAAACGAACATTTTCATCACTTCTTTGGCGACGCTTTTTTGCTCGGTTCTTTTTCGGCTTGCTTGTTTCAATCTCGTCGGTTATTTGTAATAAAAAGGTAGAATCAATCACATAATGGATGATTCCTTTACAATTGCACCAAACACTCAGCTTAATCTTTCGATGCATCTATCCTGGCTTGGCGTGAGCATGGTTTTCACCATGATCTTTTGCACACATCATTATCGAATTTGTTTCGCTTTTTGTGTTCTGGTTTATGTGATGGACGTGTCAAACTTTCCATAATTTTATTAACTTTTTCAACGATATATAGTAGCCGTTTTACAACTTCTCCGAATTATTTGTTACTTATATTTATACCCTGCGCCACACTGAAAAAAATATTGTCGTGAGGTCAAAGATTTCATGTCTTTAAAATACGAATGCAAATTTTGCTTAGCATAGAAGACGCATTTCTCTAATATAAAGTTTTTTTCCTTGTCCAAAAGTCGATAAACTTTTCAATGAAGTCATATTGTCCTTATTATTAAGAGATTTCGTATCAGATTGGGTATCATAACATGAAAGAAAAATTTTTTGGGCTAAGGTCAACTTGACTTTAATAATTCAGAAAAATTCTTTAAAATTAATGAAATTGTCTTTAAATTTGTTGTCTTTTTGCATCTTGACTACAAAGCAAAAAATCGTTCAAATATAGGACATGTTTTTCAACACTTTATTTTAAAGACGTTTTACTGGAAACATAGCATAATTTCTACTGGAAGTCGAGTCTTAATTTGGAAAATAAAGTTGTCGTTAACTCGTTTTTAAACGACTTTGATAGCATATGAAGAAAAAAAGCTGAAAAAGCGAAAAATTAAAATTTGCTTCCTAGAAGCAAGTACACAAAACCCAAATTTAAAAGAGAATTGTGTCTTAAAAGTATCCTTACTTGTATTCTCCGCTTCTTTAGCTCGGAATCAATACCAAATTTTTTAAAGTAAAGTCAAAATCTTTGGAACCGGGGATGCTTTTTTTTCAGTGCACACTGTGGAACAGGGTTTTATAAGTTAGTGCATATGTCTCCAGAAGGAGACGAGATAGACACATGGTGTCTTTGGCAATAAAACTCAGGGTGGGTCCCTGAGTCGATCTAGCCATGTCCGTCTGTCCGTCCGTCTGTGAACACATTTTTGTGATCAAAGTCTAGGTCGCAGTTTAAGTCCAATCGCCTTCAAATTTGGCACAGGTTCCTGTTTTGGGTCAGAATAGAACCCTATTGATTATAGAAGAAATCGGTTCACATTTAGATATAGCTCCCATGTATATCTTTCGCCCGATATGCACCTATATGGACCCAGAATCCAGAGTTTTACCCTGATTTGCTTGAAATTTTGCACAAACATAACACTTGGTCGTATAGTCAAATTTTATTGAAATCGGTTCAGATTGAGATATAGCTCTCATATACATCTTTCGCCCGATGTAGACTTATGTGGCCCCAGAAGCCAAAGTTTTAGCCCAATTTGGTTGAAATTTTGCACTAGGAGTACAATTAGTAGTGTAGTAAAGTGTGCTAAATTTTATTGAAATCGGTTCAGATTTAAATATAGCTCCCATATATATCTTTCACCCGATTTTCCGTCATATGACCACAGAGCTCAAAGTTGTAGTCCGATTTACGTGAAATTTTGCACAGGGAGAAAATACTAAGTATGCATGTAAAATTTGGTTGAAATCGGTTCAGATTTCTATATAGCTTCCATATATATGCTTTTCCGATTTGGGCAAAAATGACCAAAATAGCCACATTTTCCTTATAAAATCGCCACGGCTAAGTCGACTTAAGTAACTTGCAAAAGTGACTCAAATTTTCCTTTATTTCTAATACATCCCAGCAAAAAAAGCGTCGCCAAAAAAGTAATGAAAATGTTCTTTTTGGATCCGGAAGTGGTGCAAAATTGACGCAGAAGCGATGAATTTAACATGGGCTTGTCATATGACGGAAGTCCTCCATTTCAACAGCCGTTGCACTGAATTTGCATCACTTCTTTAGGTGTGATCCGAATTCAATGTTTTGGATGTAAATTAAAAATTTCTGTGATATTTTGTCAAATAAATAATTTTTATAATTTTTAATGGATTCTAACGCTTGTATGAAACGTTTGACTTCAAATATTTTCAAAAATTCACAATTTTTTCAGATTGGATTTAACATTTTTTTCGAAAAAATTTAAATAATTTGTACCATTTTAGGAATTCTTACTCTGATTTTAACCTATTTGAAACAAAAAAGTTAACATTACCCATTAAAAATATAAAAAAAAACCAAATTATAAAAAATTGAATTAAAAGAACTTCCTGTGTACATAAAATAAAGAACATCATTGGGAGTACATCTTCTGGAAGTGCTTTTAAAGTTGTTCCTCTGGAAGAACTTCCAAATTTTTTTGCTGGGATATCTATCGACCGATAAATCATAAATACACTTTTGCGAAGTTGCCTCAAAATTGGTTCAGATTAATATGTTTCCCATAGTTTTTACTAACATAGTGTACCATCGCAGGGCATTACCCGACTTAAATTTTAAGTCTATAGGTTATAAATTTTGTTCAGATGGAGTCAGATTAAATGTATGTATTTGGCACAAAAACCTTTATATATAGCACCCAACACATTTGACGGATTTGATATAGTATCGAAAATGTGGATTTACAAAGTGGTGCAGGGTATAATATAGTCGGCCCCGCCCGACTTTAGACTTTCCTTACTTGTTTTATTTTGATTAAATGAAGATCAAAAGGTCCATATTATTGATAGCACTGGAGGTAAATTGCAACGACATCTAGTGATAAATAGAAGTAAAAATAACAAGTATATACGGCCGTAAGTTCGGCCAGGCCGAATCTTATGTACCCTCTACCATGGATTGCGTAGAAACTTCAACGAAAGACTGTCATCCACAATCGAATTAATTGGGTGGTGGTATATTAAATCGTTTTCTAAATCGTGAGTTAGTCCATACGTGGTATATATTAGACAAAAAAGGTATGTATAGGTAAGTCTACAAATAATTACGAATCGATATGGACATTTGCACGGTACGTAGAGAGGCAGAATTGAAATATGGGGCCGCTTATATGTGGGCTATATACAATTATGAACTTGATATAGACCAATTTTTGTGTGATTGGGGATCTACTTACCTGAGGGATATATATAACTATAGATCGATATGGCCCTAGTTAGGCATGGTTTTTAACGGCCATATACTAGCACAATGTACCAAATTTCCACTGACTCGGATGAAACTTGCTCCTCCTAGTGGCTCCAAAACCAAATCTCGGGATCGGTTTATATGGGGGCTATATATGATTATGGACTGATATGGACCACTTTTGGCATGATTGTTAAATATCATGTACTAAATTCACTTACCAAATTTCAACCGAATCGGATGAATTTTGCTCTTCCAAGGGGCCCTGGAGGTCAAATCTGTGGATCGGTTTATATGGGGGCTATATATAATTATGGACCGATTTCGACCAATTTTTGCATGGGTGTTTGAGGCCATATATTGACACCACATACCAAATTTCAACCGAATCGGTTGAATTTTGCTCTTCCACGAGGCTCCGGAGGTCAAATCTGGGGATCGGTTTATATGGGGGCTATATATAATTATGGACCGATGTGGACCACTTTTTGCATGGTCGTTAGGGACCATATACTAACACCATGTACCAAATTTCAGCAGGATCGGATGAAATTTGTTTCTCTTAGAAGCTCCAAAAGCCAAATGGTGGGATCGGTTTATTTGGGGGCTATATATAATTATGGACCGATGTGGACCAGTTTTTGCATGGTTGTTAGAGACTATATACTAACACCATGTACCAAATTTCAGCCGGATCGGATGAAATTTGCTTCTCTTAGAGGGTCTGAAAGCCAAATTTGGGGGTCCGTTTATATGGGGGCTATACGCAAAAGTGGACCGATATGGTCCATTTGCAATACCATTCGACATACATCAATAACAACTACTTGTGCCAAGTTTCAAGTCGATAGCTTGTTTCGTTCGGAAGTTAGCGTGATTTCAACAGACGGACGGACGGACGGACATGCTCAGATCGACTCAGAATTTCACTACGACCCAGAATATATATATACTTTATGGGGACTTAGAGCAATATTTCGATGTGTTAAAAACGGAATGACAAAGTTAATATACCACCACCATCCTATGGTGGAGGGTATAAAAAGGGGAAATGAAACATTAAGATTTTCCAGCCTGCAAGATACTACACTCAAAAAAAGTTTACTTGGATCCAAAGGTTTTGACCTTCCTTTAAAGATTTTGGTATTGATTCCGAGCCAAAGATACGTTTTGTTTAAAATAAGGAGATTTTTTTGCACTTATCTGGCTTTAAATCTACGATCTGTAAAATTTAAATTAGGATACAGATCTAATTTATTGAATTTTCATTCTATTTTTCCGGTGTATTAATAAACCTATTCACGTACAAACAAATGCCAGTTTAAAAATCCAAATTATGACGGATATTTCGAAGTAAAACAATATTTTCTTAATTCCAAAATAACTTTAAACCAAAGATACTAAATCCTCAAAATAAGTCTTAGCCTATATTTGAAGCGTTTTTATCTTAAATCTAAAGATTCAATATTTCAGTTAATTTAAGGACGATTTCTTTAAATCAAAAATGTGTTTCTTTACTTTAACGAAAATTTGCCTTAGTTTAAAGTCATGCAACTTTAACAAAGGGACGCAAATTTTCAAAATGTGTGTCCTAAATTTAATGAAAAAAATTTTTGAAGCAAAGATTATAAACTTTCTTTTAATTAAAATTTCATTATTTTAAAGAAATTTGCCCTTAATAGTGTGTAAATTGCGCATCCTAAAATTGAGGTTGCGTAATCTTTAATATCACGTAAATATTTTTTTCAGTGTACTCTCAGGACTTCTAAATTAAAAGAGATCAAATCAAATTAGGTCGTAGATAATAGAATAATGGTCGGATACAGGGAAATGAACTAACCATTGGAGAATACAATAGCATGGTAAAAGTAAATTTTCTTTAAGACAATTTAATAATTTTACAATATATATTTTTATGGCTATCTCAAAGTGAATTATTTAATAAATATACAATATTTGTGTCATTCGCAAAACTTTTCTTTTGCGCGTAATCTCACAGGTAAGATGAAATGGGTCTCAAGTTGAGGTTTACATGTGAGTACTACTCACACACGAAATTTTTGATTGGAACACGCACAAACTACACTCAAAAAAAAGTGAACTCTCTATTTCACTAAAGCCAATTTAACTTTATTTTAGTTCATAGAAATATTATATTTGGAGAAAGTTTTCTTTACTCTAATAATTTTTTGTGTACGTTAGTTAAATTATCTAAAACCGAGGAAAAAAATATACTCAAATGAAGCATAAAGATTAACTAAATTCGTTTCTTCCACAAAATAGTTCAGAATTTCTTTAAATTTGTAAATTTTACCAAAAATGCGTCCATCGTGAACTTCGTATGTCACTAAAGACATTCTTGCAATTTTGAACTCCAAGTTTTTTCTTCAAACTACAAAATTTTCTTTAACAAGTGAAAAAACTTAGTTATGTCTATTAAATTTTCTTGTATTTGTCGAAAAATATTTACTTATTTTTATGACATCGGCGTAATGCCAACGTTTGTAATACTGTTTAGTTAAAATTTTCTACAAATATTCAAAATTTTCTAAAATTAACCGAAAGTTTTCTTCCTGGTGGGTTCACTGTTTTTTCAGTGTACGTTTGAAGACTCACATTCATGAGCGGTTTTTTATTCTCACATATTCACGTGGAAACAGACATTCTCGTGACTTATAAAAATTATCCTTACCCAAGAAAATTATCATGCCTCGCCGTTCAGACACATGTCACATGTAGTCATTATTAAATAATGGACCACCTAGAATTAT
The DNA here is from genome assembly GCF_050003625.1 of Haematobia irritans. Classification (NCBI taxonomy): domain Eukaryota; kingdom Metazoa; phylum Arthropoda; class Insecta; order Diptera; family Muscidae; genus Haematobia; species Haematobia irritans. The sequence continues at coordinate 89,086,061 of NC_134397.1, read as the reverse complement.
CTGAGCTATTTACCAGGTGAACCTGATCGAAAACGTGAGCATAATTAAAATAGAGAGCATTATTTATATATATTATTTATTAATTCCCATATAACTCAATTAATACATAATACTCACAATCATAAGATAATAAATAAAACAGTTCACGCCGTAAGTATTAAACAATTGCAAATAAAATAATGAATTATGCAATTAACTTGTTTGAAGAGTACAATTGACTTGGTAAAGTAAATCTTAACATCACGTGATGGCTACTATTGCAAGTGAATTCAACTCGTGAGCGTGAGTATTTACGAAAACGCATTATTTCGAAATTTTTACTCTCGAACAGATTATTTTCGTGACTCATGCTCTTGTACGACGTTTGATTGGTTACCCAGCAAAAAAATTTGGAAGTTGGTTCAAAGGGACAACTTTAAAAGCACTTCCAAAAATGTCTTCCCAAAGATGTTCTTAAACTACAGAGGAAGTTCTGTTACCTCAATTTTTTATAACTCGTTTTTTTCATATTTTTAATAAGTATTTTAACTTTTTTGTCTCAAATATGTTAAAAACAGAGTAAGAACTAATAAAATGGCACAAATTATTAACACTTTGTCGAAAAAATGCTAAATCAAGTCTAGAAAATTAGCAAATTTTTAAACATATTTGAGGTCGAACGTTTCAGACAAGTATTAGATAGCATTAAAAATCATAAAAAATTATAAAAATTATTTATTTGGCAACATATTACAAAATTTTTGAATTCACACGAATCACACCTTAAGAAGTGATGCAAATTCAGTGCGACGGCTATTGAAATGGTGGACATTCGTCCTATGACAAGTCCATGTTAAATTCATCGCTTCTCTGCCAATTTTGCACCTCTTCCGGATCCAAAAAGAACATTTTCACTACTTTTTTGGCGACGCTTTTTTGCCCGCTTACGCTGTTTCCATCATCATGACTTATGACTCAAACGTGACTCACACTAATATTCGTGTCATGTGCACACATCTACATTCAATGGGTTTTCATCGACCCACTTCAATATAAATGTAGCTATGTTGGTGTATGAGTGTGTATATATGTGTGTGTGTGTGTGTGTGAATTTATGCAATGCAGTTGAAAAAGAGCATTTTTGGTTAAAGTGGTCTGCCACTTTTAATGCAGCGGTAATGCGCATTGGCTTTCAGTAATGATTTTTCATGTGCTTCCAGAAAAATGCAAAATCCCCGATAGCGGAGAGGGAGCGCGCTAAGAGTCGAACTGTTAAAACAATGTTAAAAATTCAATGGTTTCGCCAAAGCCACACGCATAGCATGAGAATATAAATCAATTGCCTGAATTATAGGAACAATCTGCAATGACCATCAGATATGAAACAAGGATGGGACAGACCATTTGATTATAATAAGTGGTTGGCTCAGACAGATATTCGCATTTGGCATGGTAAATGAAGTTGAAAAACAGTTACGTTGTTAGAAATCAAAAAATTAACCGGAAATTGTAAAATAAATGATTTTGCACTGAAAGAACAGTGAACCCACCAGGAAGAAAAAATTTGGTTAATTATAGAAAATTTAGATTATTTTTAGAAAATTTTAAGTAAACAGTATTGCAAACGCTGACATCACGCCGATATCAGAAAAATACCCAGCAAAAAAATTTGGAAGTTCTTCCAAAGGCACAACTTTAAAAGCACTTCCAGAAGATGTACTCCCAATGATGTTCTTTATTTTAACTACACAGAAAGTTTTTTTTTCATTCAATTTTTTATAACATGCTTTTTTCATATTTTTAATGGGTAATTTTAACTTTTTCTGTTTCAAATTGGTTAAAAACAGTTTAAGAATTCATAAAATGGTACAAATTATTAAAATTTTGTCGAAAAAAAAATGCTAAATCCAATTTGAAAAAATTGTGAATTTTTGAAAATATTTGATGTCAAACGTTTCAGACAAGCGTTAGAATACATTAAAAATGATAAAAAAAAAATTATTTATTTGACAAAATATCGCAGAATTTTTTAATTTACATCCAAAACATTGAATTCGGATCACACCTAAAAAAGTGATGCAAATTCAGTGCATCGGCTGTTGAAATGGAGGACTTCCGTCCTATGACAAGCCCATGTTAAATTCATTGCTTCTGCGTCAATTTTGCAACACTTCCGGATCCAAAAAGAACATTTTCATTAAATAAAATTGGAGTTCAAACTTGCAAGAATGTCTTTAGTGCCATACGAAGTTCAAGATGAGCGCACTTGTAGTAAAATTTACAAATTTAATGATATAATGAACTATTATATGAGAAGTACGAATTTAGTAAATCTTTATGCTTCATTTGTGCATAATTTTTCCCCGTTTTTTAGTTCATTTAACTAAAGTACACAAAAAATTATTAGAGTAAAGGAAACTTTCTCCAAACATAATAATTTCATGAACTAAAATAAAGTTAAATTGGCTTTAGTGGAATAGTGGGTTCACCTTTTTTGAGTGTGTCATACACCCATAGAAAAAATCATGAACGGCGTGGTCATTTCAAAACGATCCGTTCCGTGAATCAACACACATGTGTGGTCAAATTGAGAACAGGCGGGGTCAATCTGACAACGTTGAAATGGTACCGTGCGTTGTCAAACCAACAACCAGCGTTCATGATCTGACAACGTAATGGTTACGAATTTATAAACAAAATTAAAAAAAGTTTTCCGCTACCGTGACTCGAACCTGTTTTGCCTGCACCAAACGCGTTAACAGTCGCCTTAGCACATTGCACCACCGGCGAAGTTGCCATAACAACGTCTAACGAATATTTTAAGACTTTTCATGTCCAAAGAAACACAAATACCGTTCATGAAATCGTGCACGCCCGTGGACGAAATCGTGAACATTCCGTTTTGATTTTCTGTGAACGTTTCCGTTTTATTTTGTCCCCGTTTGATGATTAGGGTCGAAAATTCAGCCGGTCCGAATCTTATATGCCCTCCATCATGGATAGCGTATAAAATAATGCAAAAACTATAATTTACAATTTCATTACTTGGGAATCGATATAAGGTATAACAAGGACCCCCAGAAAAAAAGACAACGAAATTGTTTTATAGCCGATTTAACTTTATTATAGTTCATGAAAATTAGTTTATTTTAGTTCAATTTTTCCAAATGTGAGAAAAATATTTCTTATTTTAATTATTTTTGATTACTTTCATGGCGGGAACTAAAAATGAGAAAAAATGTTTTATACAAATGAAGTACAATTTTACTAAAGATGAAAATAGTTCACATTTTCCAAAAATGCGTAAAGTTTGCTGAAACTATTTAAAAATTGCAACTAACTGGAGCACATGTACCAGTTCTTTGATAGGTCCGTCAGTGGCAATTTGCACCAATTTCCCGTAGGGAATTAAATACGGCCGAAAGTTCGGCCAGACCGAATCGTTGTACCCTACATCATGGATTGCACACGAAGCTCTACTAAGGGCTGCCATCCACAATTGACTTACTTGGGCTGTGATAAAAATTACCGATGGTTAAGTATATTAATCCTACATAAACTTTTCTTCTAAATTGTATGTTACTCCACATAGAGTCTATGTTAGATAAAACAAGCATACACAGCATTATGTTTGGCCAGGACGAATCTTAAACCCCCATCATCATGAACCAAGTATAAATGTTTCCTTTGAAAACTCTTCATCGTGACGTGCTACTTGAATATATACAGTAAGGGACAAAATTGTTCATGAAATACAAGTTTTTAAGAAAATGTAATAAAACTTTTTATTTTATTAACTATAATGTCAACTTTTTTAATTATTCTAAATACATTCCTATAACTGAATACAAAAATACAGAAACCTAAAATAATTCTTTGAATATAAAGTTTTAGCAGATATTAATACAAGGGCTTAATTGTGAACAATTATGACCCCTATACTGTTAGAAAATATGTTTTTCATATGTTCCGATATAAACAAAATGTGTGTTCGGGCACAATTTTTAAACACAATATAATTAAGTGCATATATTAGAATATATTATATTTAGGGAATGCATGTTTCATAAAAATAATATGTGTGAATGTATACATATATAAATTTATAAATTTTTAGAAAACATAAAAAATAAATATATGTGCAAAAATTGTTTCATTTCTCTTTTGGACGAAAATAACGGTACTTGAATTTTTACTTTTTAACGATGTTTACCTCCCTCTATGCCAATTCAATGTATCGTTATACGAAAAATGGAATGAAACTTAGAAGTTCAATAGCAAATAAATAGTTATACTCGTATGTGCGTTGTATATCATTTACATTTTTTTTCGCTGAAGAGTGCACAGGCTCATTACAGTTTCGTTGCGGATAATGAATATAGATTGTGGGTGAGTTACATTTGTGTTATTTTTATGTATTGAGAAAAAATTTAGTGCAAAATTGTAATCTTTAGTGAAAAATGAACTTTCAGAGGAAGAAAGCGGAAAAATTAACGTAATGGACCTAGCTGGCAAAAAAATTTAGAAATTGCATCGGCGACAAATCGACAACGCAATACGATTAGCAATTTTTTAGAAAATCCCACAAACTATGGTTGTGCTAAAAGCAGTGGTTGACCAAAGGACAAAGCGACATATTCGCCAACTTGCTGCCAATGAAAATATGAGCTGCAGAGAAATAAAAGTAGAATTGGGTCTGAATGTGACTAGACAACGAATGCACCAAATTATAAAGCACGATATAGGACTAAAATACCTAACCTAACCTAACCTAACCTAACCGTGGTTAACACAACACCATAAAAATGCTCGTATTTCTTTTGCAGAAAAATACAAGTTTTGGTATGAAGAGTTCGAAACGGTTATATTTAGCGACGAAAAGAAATTCAATTTGGATGGTCCTGAAGGCCATCACAAATATTGGCGAGATTCTCGGTACCCTTGCTATAAACGCACCCCGGGGGTGGATCTCTTATGGTATGGGCAGATTTGGAGCACGAGGAAAATCTAAAATATGTTTTGTCCCCACTAAAATGAACGCAGAGATATATGTCGATTCATTGGAGGGCAATTTAATAGATTTTACAGATGAGTTATGTGGTGAAGTTTGGACTTTCCAACAAGATAATGCTCCCATCCATGTTGCAAACTCACAAAAAAAACTTTTTTAAGTCTCGTGATATACCTTTACTGGACTGGCCAGCGCTAAGCCACGATCTAAATCCTATAGAATATCTCTGGGGCATATTATCCGCCAAGTTATTTGTGAAGTCCAAGCAATATACAACACCCAAAGAGCTGAAGTCTGCAACTACGGCGGAATGGGAAAAAATCGATATGGCAACTTTGAAAAACTTGGTATGTTCTATGCCTCACCGATTACAGCAAGTTTTAATAAACAAGGGCAATACTATATCGTATTAGTTAATCAAACTATCTTAATTTTATTTTGACATATAACTAAAATATAATTTTGCACATATAAATATTTTCTATGACTAAAAATTTAACATAAGTATGTATTTTCTATCAAAGCAAAAGTTAAGTAAAGATTTAACCCTTTCACTACCGAAATAAATCTAATATTAAAAACTTCAATTTTCCTTCTGTTTCTACTTGTACTAACAAAAATTGTCATGTTGAGATCCTACCTCAATTACTTCAAGAGCTATATGAGCTTGTTCTGAAAACTTGATTCTTGAATTGTGACCATGTGGCCTTAAGAAAATAAGCGCTATTTGACCTATAACATCTTTCACAGTGTGAGAAAAAATACAAAAAAGATACCGTAGAAGTGTCAGCTAATGTTTTTGTATAAATGTCCTTTTACTAGAAACATACAGTAGAAAAATTGTCTCAAATCTTCATAAAAATAACGAAAGGGCACTATACTATTTTTAGAGTTGGGACAGTAAAATGAAAAAAAAACAGGAAATAGTGAAAAATTAAACAGTAAAATGTATAAAAACAAAGTTTAGTTCCTCTTTATTAATAAGTAGTCCAAGAGGAGTTGACGGACACCTTCAAATATAAAAGCGGGCATTAAGTTCTAGTTTTGCAGCTAAAGCAATTGAAAAAGTTTATTTTCTTTAAAATGAATTATTAAAGAAAAGTAAATGGCAAAAATGTCAACTTAATACCGGCCTTAAAGGTAAAAATGAAATTAAGTACAACACACGATAAGTTTTAAATACATTTAAAATGGTGTTAAATGCTAGTAAAAAACTGTTCACGCCTAAATAAATTTATGGGTATATTATAAAATAATTTATGTATGTTTATATTCGCCTCCGCGTTCTTCTTTTGTTAGAGTTTTTGAATTCCTTCCAAAATGTCAAACTTTTATACCAAAAACTGTTTTTGTTACAAAATTTTTATTTTTGCAACAAAAACAATAATATTTTTTTCAAAATCTCAGTCCATTTTGTTGATATCAAGCACTGTTTCTGACTTTTATTCTAAAAATTTAATATAGTATAAATATAAATGTGTAAATTAAAAACAAAAAAGTGGTTCGTTCGGAGCATGGACTGAACCCACGACCCTCTGCATGCAAGGCAGACATGATAACCACTGCTCCACGTGGCCCACAAATGTATGTTTCTGTTAAATAATGTTATTTTTGCATGGGCTCGTGGGCGCTGCAACCTATGCTATATAAATATAACTTATAACAATAATTGTCTACTGGTGATTATAACAGCTATGTAGCCCAGTGGATAGTGTGTTGGCTTACAAACTGTATGGTCCTCGGTTCGATTCTCCGTCCAGGCGAAAGGTAAACTTTAAAAAATTTATAAAGAACTAAAAAAAAATCGTGGATGTGAAAATCATATGAGGGAATGAGCACAATCTTCTTTGGGAAAAATTCTTCCAAGCATATAATATTTTTGCGCTCAAAATGCTTCCAAACATATAATATGTTCACATAAAACAAACATATTAATGTTTCGGCAGTATCCAATAATATATGTGCTTCCTGCAAAATATGTTTGGAACATATGTTAGAGAAGCGATTTCTTTTTTTAGGGTGTAGCGGAAAAGTCATATTTGATTTCTATCAGTATTTTGTGTGACCTCCTCGTGTTTTCTTAACTGATTTTATTCTTTTTGGCATGCTTTTTACGAGTTTATTTAGCACTCTGTACCAATATTTACCCGGGCTTCAATAGAACGGTCCCAAAGTTCATCAAGGGTCTTAGGCGGATGCTTTTAAGCAAAAATCTTTCTTTTTAAAATAGACCAAAGTTTATTTAGCACTTCTGTATCAATATTTACCCGGGCTTCAATAGAACGGTCCCAAAGTTCATCAAGGGTCTTAGGCGGATGCTTTTAAGCAAAAATCTTTCTTTTTAAAATAGACCAAAGATGTTCGATTCGGTTTAAATCGGCGATTGGGGAGGTCAATCTAAAAGCTTGATACCATTTTCTTCGAACCACTTTTTAGTCTTTTTCGCAGTATGCTTAGGATCGTTTTCCTGCATAAAAGTGTCGTTTTGGCCTTGTTTCTAGCCGAATATGTCCAGACTTGGAAGATATGAGTCTTCAAGAATGGTGATATAGTGCGCAGCACATATTTTACCTCTTATTCGGCGAAGTACTCCAAGTTGGTTTCCACGAAAGTGGCGCCAAGCCATTAATGAGCCACCTCAAAATTTTAGTGTTTGGCAAATATTTCGTTCTTTAACTCCAATGCTCTTATCCACCATGTCCATAGCCGTCCGTCAGGGCCAATTCGATTGATATTTGTCTCATCTGACCAAGTTACCCGCATCCAATCGTCTATTGTGAAGTTTTCGTATTTTTTTCGTATATCAGAATAATTTCCAAATTATTCTGATTTTTTATTTTATTTATAAAACCAACTGATATGTTATATTTTTTAGCGATCTCTCGATATGGGGCTCTATCTTTTAAATCTTTTACGACATTCTGTTTCAAAAGACTAACCTTGGCTTTTCCCATCGCAAAAATAAACTAAATAGATAAGGAATCCAAAATATTGATGAAAAATCTGTAAGAAGGTATCGTCTAATAATAACAATTTTACTTACTTTCTTAATCAAATCCACAAACAATAATTTAAGTTCATTGAAATTGTTAGAGAACATTAACACAGGGTCAATATTGTTCACATATGTGGATGTACCATTACATGAATATAAAACTAGAAGACGAGTAAATTTCGAAACGAAATGTGTCATATTATCACTAACTAGTCCCATAGACAAAAATTAGATTTGCAAAGTCTCTTTCTTTGATGTATATTATTTTACATTAATGTTTTCTCTAAAATTTAGTGAAAAATTATGGCAGATATACCTAGATTAAGTTACAGATACTATCCCAAGTAGATTCTTTCGGGTCTGTTTGAGTTCTATTGGAATCTTAAATACCTCGTGTGTAGGGAAATACAATGAAATAATACCTTTCATACACCCAGAAAAAAGTGTCTTCGAAACTAAAGGAAAAAATGTTCATCAATTTAGTTTAGCCATTTTATTTCCATTCAGTTAATTTTTTGTGTGTAATAATAAAATTTACTTGTTTCAGTAAAAAAAATCCTAAATTGAAAGCAGTAAGGAATAGTTCATTAACTAGAATAAGGCATGGCATTTTACTAATACTGTTTTCTTCGCTGGGTATAAGAATTTACTACTGAAAAAGAAAATTTTATTCACTGATAACAAAGCATTCGTAAAAATAAACAAAAACCGAACTAAAACCAAGTTTCCTCAAATTTAGTAAGATTTCTTATAAAATGATAATTCTGACTTCCTTTATTATAGAAAGCTTATCATACATGCGAATAACACTTGGCATAGAAAAATATTTTAGTTCATTCCTACTAAGAAGTACTCAATCCTTTCAATATTTAAGGAAACACACTTGTTAGAATATAGGAAAAATTCCTACATTTCTTTTATCTACCTGTAATCGATACCTGTCATCGATGTAATCGATGTGTTTGTGCGTGGGTTGTTTTTTTAGTTGGATTCGCGTTGTTATGGTATACTGAGAGATTGTTAAATATAATATAGTAAATTAATATAACAAAAAACAAATAAAATATATAAAATATTTGTTATTTTAAATTAGTGAGAAAAATGTTCGTTTTTTGTAAATTGGTTTATAAAAAAAGAAAACACCAGCAGTATAACAACCCCTTCATTCGACTTCATTTTGGAATCTTCAATTATCAGGTAATATTCAGTGACGCTAACCTTTTGTGAAAAAATTGGTTTAGGATTTTTTTGTTTATATTTGTAGGTTTTGACATTGTAAAACGTGGACAAAATTGCTGGGCAGCAACTTTTTCTAAGTGAAAGGTACTAGAAGAAGAAAAAAATGTGTTTTAATATTTCAAGGCCAGTCGATGCTGTTGATTCTAAATAAATATATTTAATGTATTAATAAAACATGTCTTTTATTGAAGAAAAAATTGCTTATATAAATACATAAAAATGTATTTCAAAACGAAGGTAAGCAGTTCTAACTTTGAAGTAGAATGTTTACCACAAATATGTAAGATTTGTCCAAATGAATGAAAAAAGTTCAATAAAATCATTCCATATATGAATTCAATTCAGTTAAATTTGTTCATTCTGTAGTATAGTGGTACATAAATATAGGAAAATGTTAACTAATATATGGAATGCATTCTACTTAATTTCTACGAAAATCACATCGTTCAAACCAATTAAAATGTCTTTGGCGCTATACGAAGTTCAACTTTCTTCACAATGAGTTCATTTTAACTTAAAGAAGGGGTCACTTTTTTCTGGGTGTATGGACTTGAAATCGATGTTCTACGAAATTTTACCACCTTTACTCGAACGAGCACGAGATGACAAATTGCGAAATGTTATATCAAGTTTCCTGCATTTTGGATGGTCAGCGCACCTTCTATCTCATCAAAAGTTAAATCGGGATAACGGTATATATAAGGATTATTTAAAACCGTTATCGATATAAACCAAACTTGACATATCTCTTTCGGTTTTAAGATACTTCTAGACTTAAAATTTCAGGACACTCGGATAAAAATTGCGGTGTCAAATGTTCATATCTATTTTCACTAGGGGGATTCTGAATCACATACAAAACAGTCATAATTACTTCCTGTGGCAAAGCTGTAACGATGTATTCATATTTTGTCTTATCCACTGAGATCCCTTTGGTTGCAAATTGCATTTCGGCATGGATAAACCATGCTTCTGGACAATTAGTCCAAAAATTCGGTAGTTTTATTGATGCAGCGGAAACTTCGGTGCCGTTAGTCCTATTCAACATATTGTAACCATTAGCCAATACCGATTGCTCGTTAATTCCCCCACTGTTGTTACAAGGATCGGTTGAACCTTGGTTTTCTGTGCGCGTTGGTGAGTTTGGCATTGTTAGTTCAGGGAAGCAATTCACAAAATAAAAACTTATAATAAGACCAGACACAATAATGTATAAATAGTATTGGAGTATAGGGGTGTATGTGTTATACAAATAATGAAAATGTAATATACTAGATATGAATGTGGCAAAATTTTAACCACTAGGAGCTTGGGTTTATCTCTAGATTCTTTGACTTACTAGCTGTTATAAATTTCTTGTATCCAAAGCCAATGTTTTAGAGCTATTTGATGGTATCCGAATGGTGAGGATTGATGAGAGGAATGAGATGAGATTAATAACTTCACATAAAACTATTATTTGGGTAATTGATGCTAGACTTCAAGAAATCCAATTTTTAGATTTGATACGTTGTCTCAAACCGTGCACCAGAAACTTCTCCCCGATTTGTAATACATCCGATTCTATTGTCTCAATCAAGATTATATTGTTGGAATTCAATTGCAGTTATTTTGATTGATGCAATCGCTTATTTCTTCTTTCTATTATCTTGCATTCATAGCTCGACTATATTTAAAATTAATGTAGGTTCAATCGGGTAGGATCGCCAAATTGTAGTCTCCCCCCATGAAAGACTTATTTTTATATTTTATAGAAATTCAGTTTATTTCTGTGTGATTACAAAGTCAATTCTTGAATGGAAAAAATGTATTTGAACAAACTAAAAAAAATAAATTTATAAAATTCAATGTGTACTGAGTTGATAGTAGATATTTCAAAAACAAGTAAAAATAGTAACAGAGTGTACCTACACCCAAGAATTCAAAACGGGAGATGGTCGGTTATCAAAACATTGACCGATGTAAACCAAATTCGACTCACGTTTTTGTGGACCTGAACTACGTCTAGATTTCGAATTTCATGCAAATTGAAGCAAAATTGCGGTGTCTCGAAGCCCAGGATGTCAAATCGGATGTCGGTCTATACACTGAAAAAACAGTGAACCGTTTTCCATTGAAAAATGAACTAAACTGTAGTACAATTGACCATTATCTTGCCCTAAAGATTTTTTTCTACTTGTCTAGTTTATAATTCTCTTAAATTTTAGTTCATCTATGGCATTGTATTTTAGTTCAATTTTACAAAACCATTAGATTTATATACCCCTAGCAAGTTAAAAAGTCAGTATTATTTTGGTTAACCCGATTATAAAAATTGGTTAACAGTCTCTTTAAAATGTCGACGAATAAACTATTTTTAAATCAATTATTCCACAGTACAGAGAAATTAAATAATTAAAGGAACAAAAAACCATTTTACTATTATGAAAATGTTCATACACTAAAATTAAACTTTCTTTAAGCAAAGGTTAGGTTAGGTTAAAGTGGCAGCCCGATTAAGATTCAGGCTCACTTAGACTATTCAGTCCATTGTGATACCACATTAACTAAAAGTACCTATTACATATGGGCACTTCTAGTTTTAACCGCTGAACCTTCTTGATTATTTTTCTTTGTTGAACCAACCAGATTGTTCCAAAAACATTAGCAGACTGCTTAAGTTAACGTTTTCCAGATCCGCCAGTAATCTGAAGCTATATGCTCCTAAAAGTTGCTTGCGCTGTACACAAAATGCAGGACACTCACACAAGAGGTGTTTAATTGATTCTTTTTCCTCCGCATCATGACAGCTCATACAATAGTCATTATACTTCGCGCCAATAGTTTTTGCAAAATCAACTATCAGGCAGCGACCCGTTATTGCAGATATCAGGAGTGATATCTGACGTCTCGAGAACATTAGCATATCTAGTGTGCGGTTTAAGTTGAAATGGGGCCATATTTGTTTGGTGTCGTTACAACCCTTGCAATTCTCCCATCGAACATTTGCCATCCTAACAGCCTTCTCACGCAGCATGAGCTTGCAGGTAGCTAGGGGCATACCAACAAATTCCAGTTCCCCTGGAATATGTAAGGTAGTCCCTAGCCTTGCCAACTCATCCGCTTCGCAGTTCCCCGGTATGTTCCTATGGCCAGGCACCCATATTAGGTGAATATTGTACTGCTCAGCCATCTCATTGAGAGATTTGCGGCAGTCGATGGCCGTTTTCGAGTTGAGGAACACAGAGTCCAAGGATTTTTATTGCAGGTTGACTGTCTGAGTATATATTAATGCCCACTTTTTTGGAACATTACTTCTTAACCAATTCGCCACCTCTCTTATTGCTAATATTTCAGCCTGAAAAACACTACAGTGATTAGGTAATCTTTTCGCTATTCGAAGTTCCAGATCATTAGAATATACTCCGAACCCCACTTGTCCATCCAATTTGGAGCCAGCAGTGTAGAAATCTATATATCTTTTATTCCCCGGGGTCTGTGTACACCACGCCTCACTGTTGGGAATTAGAGTTTCAAACTTTTTGTCGAAAAGTGGTTTTGCCAGGGTGTAATCCACTACGTTAGGCACATCTGGCAATACTTTGAGGACCGAACGATGACCGTACATTTTTTCCGACCACAGCGATAGCTCGCGCAACCGCACAGCCGTTGTTGCAGCTGACTGTTTGGCCAAAATGTCTAAATGCAATAGATGCAGCATGACATTAAGGGAATTTGTTCCTGTCTTGCTGAATGCGCCTGAAATACACAAACACGCCATACGCTGAACTTTATCTAAACAAGTCGGTTTCTGAAGTGCCGGCCACCAGACTACAACACCATATAGCATTATAGGTCTAACCACTGCCGTGTATAGCCAATGCACAATTTTTGGTTTTAGTCCCCACTTTTTACCTATTGCCTTTTTGCACGAGTACAAAGCTACAGTTGCCTTTCTCGCTCTTTCTTCAATATTAAGCTTAAAGTTCAGCTTCCTGTCCAAAATAACGCCAAGGTATTTTGCACAATCACCAAAGGGAATTTCAATACCCCCTAAGGAAATAGGCGTAACCGTGGGAGTTTTGCGATCTTTGCAGTACATGACTAATTCTGTCTTTGCAGGATTTACCCCAAGACCATTGTCTTTCGCCCATTTCTCATTCATCCGGAGGGCCCTCTGAATAATATCTCTGATTGTGGATGGGAATTTTCCCCTGACTGCCAGAGCCACATCATCTGCGTATGCCACCACTTTTATCCTTTCTTTTTCTAGAGTAACCAGAAGGCTATTTATAGCAACATTCCAAAGAAGAGGTGATAGAACTCCTCCTTGGGGAGTTCCTCTGATACCTTTTCCTCACATACCTTTGTATGTTTGCTTGTCCTAGTGTGGCTGAAATACGTCTCTTCATTAGCAGTTCGTCTAACAGCCTGAGTATACATGGATCAACATTCAGAGTTGTCAGTCCATTTAATATCGAGCTCGGATGGACATTATTGAACGCCCCTTCGATGTCTAGAAACGCCACGATTGTGTATTCTTTGACAGATAGTGATCTTTCAATAAAGCTGACTAGTTCATGTAGTGCGGTCTCAGTAGACCTGCCCTTCGAGTATGCATGCTGTCGTTTCGAGAACAAACTTAAATCGATGCTAGTTCTAAGATAAATATCTATCATCCTCTCCAGAGTCTTAAGTAGGAATGAGGATAAGCTGATTGGTCGGAAATCCTTCGCCCTCGAGTGAGAGGCTCCCTCCACTTTCCTGGGATATATGATAAGTTGATACATCCTTTATATATCACCGACAACCAGGGGCTAATTTTGTCAGTTACAGCTTGTAACTCCGCCGGAGTAATTCCATCAGGTCCAGGGGATTTGAATGGTCCAAAGCTATTTAGCGCCCATCTTATTCTAGTTTCCGATACAATTTCCTCAACAGGAAACGACCGCTGAGCAACTGTGGCACCGCCAGTACATGGTTCAACCGTCTGATTTCCAGGAAAATGTGTGTCCAATAGTATCTCCAGCGTCTCCTCACTGGACATTGTCCAATTGCCCTCCGATGTTTTAATGAAACCTGGAGCGGAGTTGGTGGATGCTAGAATCTTCCGTAGTCTGGAAGCCTCGGACGTATTCTCAATACTGCTGCAGTAATCATTCCAAGAGTTATGCTGAGCCTTTCTCAGTTCTCGCTTGTATCCTCTCAGATTCTTCTTGTAAGCGTCCCAGTCCTCAGGGGCTCTGGTGGACTTTGCCTTGTTAAAGAGCTTCCTGCAGGATTTCCTCATAATACTTAATTCCGTAGACCACCATGGTGGTCGATGTTTCCCCCTTGGCTTTCCTCTAGGGCATGCAGCTTTCAGTGAGATGTTGAAGGCCTTAGTAATCCGCTCCACTGCGTGTTGGATATCTTGCACATTTCTCATATTTGTCTCTGTTATTTCCGGTATCATCCTATTGAACGATTCCCTATACCTATTCCAGTCAGCTTTCCTAACATTTGGCGGAAATATGGTCTTGGTGATATGAACATCAAATTTGAAACTGATGTAGCGATGATCTGAGAAGCTGTGTTCACTTAAAACCTGCCACTCAGATATCATTTCATTCAGTTCTTGCGAGGCCAAGGTGATGTCCAAAACCTCTTGCCTGTTTTTAGTGACAAAGGTTGGGGCATCTCCCTTCTTGCAAACTACCAGATTAGTACGCAAAATAAACTCTATTAGCGACTCTCCCCTTGCATTAGTATCACTACTTCCCCATATACTATGATGTGCATTCGCATCGCATCCCATAATGAGTTTCGTCTTTGTTTTCAGTGACTCCTCCACTAAGGTCTTAACAGCATATGGAGGCATCTCCCTGTCATGTCCCATGTAGACCGAAGATACCCAATATTTGCATTTGGCTATTTCTAAACTGGCAACGACAGTGTCTGTATTGCACATTGAAGGAAGCAGAAACAAGTTGAGCTCGTTTTTAGCAATTATACAGGCTCGATTTACATCATTACCAGTATACTGCAATAGTTTGAACCCCGGAGTACTTAATTCACATATTTTGTTTCTATAAACATATGGTTCTTGAATAAGAACTATATCTATGTCCCCTTTCATCAGGAGAACTTTTAAGGCAGCACATGCAGCCTTACAATGATGAAGATTTATCTGGAGGATCCATAGGACCATCGAGATTTTCAACAACCGTCACATCAGCCGCTTCAATCGAGTCATCAAGAATGTTCTCTTCAGAGATCTCGGTGACTCTCGCAATAACCATAGGTTCAACTTTGGTGAGTTCTGAGGCAATAGAAACCTCCTCTCGCATACGGTGTCTATCCATGTCTTCAACTTTGGTTTCTCCCTCGACTTCGCAAGAGGATCCGCTTACTTCTGATTCAGACAGAGGATTGCCCATTTCTGAATCCTTTAGCTGATCGTTTTTATATACCTTCATTTGGATATAATGAAAGCCATAACATACACGGCCCTGGGACTTTGCTAGATGTGGCAAAGACTGAGTGTTCAATATAAACACTGCATGCCGTCTTAGTCCATCCACTTCATCCAAACGGCCAACCTTCCAATCAGCTGTTGAAAGATCTGGATTGCATCGTTTCAGTCTATTTAAAATAGATTCAGGGTCAGAAGGGTTTGCAGGTATCCACGCATGTGCTCTAGGTCTAGCCGGTATGTCTTTCTTCTCGACTAACTCTAGAGCAGCTCCTTCCCAAACTTCACCAATTAGTATCAGAGCAGCTTTAAAACATTCTATAGACCTCTGGTCCTCAAATGCGACTAGCTTAAATCCTCCTTGATAGCAACCAGCCTCTTGGTGTCGAGGATCTGGGCCGGGAAACTTTTCCAGAACCTGTGAGTAGACGACAGACAGAGCATTCTCAATTTCCCCCCATTTTTGCTTTGGAACCATACCGTCCAATGCTCCTTTATTAATGATAGCCATCACAAGGCTGTCTTTAGCAACTGAGGCAAACGATCTTTGATCCCTTTTGGAGGATGGCAGCTCATCCGGCGATCGTTCCCTTTTTCCAGTCTCAAGAATTCCTTGAGCCCATTTTAAGGAATCGCTTTGTTTAGCCGACAGCGTGCTTGGGTCGACTGATCCTAACTTCATTAGGATAAACAAAGCATTTCTGCGTTCCTTGAATCTCTTTCGTGAGGGATTACCTCCTTTTGATGTCGTTACCTTAGAAAAAGTTCGACTTGTCATAGTGTCGCCACCTGTCGACCCGTCTACAGGTCGACTAATTGGGCCTAACTCTTGGTCATTGCCCAGATTTATAACTCCAGTCGATACCCGTCCACTGGGCCCTGAAGTTAGCAACCCAGTGGATGACTTGGAATTTCGCTGCATGGTGGCTTAATATCCCACCACACTTGAAATTCTTAGTAGGTACCTATTACGATGAGTTTATCCGCTATTGAAAAACACGTCCGTTCCGTTCGACGGTTGATATACGGTTCTTTAAGCAAAATATACTTTTCGCAAAAAAAACGTTTGGAAAACGTGTACCGAAAACGTTTTTCTTTTGTTAGAGTTTTTTGAATTGCTTCGAAAAGTATACACTTTTATCACCAAAAAAATTCGTTTGTTACAAAATTTTTATTTTTTCAATAAAAAAAGTTATTTTTGAACCAACAACACAGTCCATTTCGTTTATATCAAACACTGTTCTTTTCTGACTGTAGGTCTTTAATAAGACACATTTTACAGTTCATAGTAAAAATTTAATATAGTAGAATGTAATGTTGAACATTTTTCGGAATCTTCCTACCAAATCTGGAATATATGTGAAAAGAAAAAAACTTTGGTCGAAGCAGGGATCGAACCCACGACCCTTGGCATGCAAGTCGGACATAGCAACCACTGCTCCACGGTGCCCAACTAAATGTATTTTTCTGTTAAATAAACTTTGTTTAATCGGGTCGTGGGCGCCGCAAGTTATGCTATATAAATATAACTTATATGGGTAATTGTCTATTGATGACGATAACGGCTACATAGATCAGTGGATAGTGTGATGGCTTACAAATTGCATGGTCCGCGGTTCGATTTTCCGTCCAGGCGAAAGGTAAAAAAAAAATTTTTTAATTTATAAAATCGTATAATTTCTTCTACATTGTTTGTATTACAGAAACAGGTGGTAATAACTAAAAAACTTCGTAGAAGTGAGAAAGATGTGAGGGAAAATGCAATTAGCTAGAAAAAAATTTTTTTTTGAGGTAGTCTTTATGAAATTGTTTTTACATCCTGGAAAAGAATAAACGTTTATCACAAAAAAAAAATACTTTTCTTCCAAATACACTTCCTTTCAACGAAAAGCAAATGAGAAACGAACTTTGTTTGTCTAAAATTTCGTTTGGGAGGAAAGAATTATTTTTTTGCGTGTACTTTATTATAAAAACTTATAATGGAAGTTCTTAATACAATGGTTTTTGTGAATAACAATTTCGGCCACATGGAACAAGAAAGTAGTTTATTTTAACTCGCTGTTTGGACATTTTGACTTATCCTTAATTTTTATACCCTCCACCATAGGATGGGGGTATATTAACTTTGTCATTCCGTTTGTAACACATCGAAATATTGCTCTAAGACCCCATAAAGTATATATATTCTGGGTCGTGGTGAAATTCTGAGTCGATCTAAGCATGTCCGTCCGTCTGTCCGTCCGTCCGTCTGTCCGGCTGTCCGTCCGTCTGTGGAAATCACGCTAACTTCCGAACGAAACAAGCTATCGACTTGAAACTTGGCACAAGTAGTTTTTATTGATGTAGGTCGGATGGTATTGAAAATGGGCCATATCGGACCACGTTTACGTATAGCCCCCATATAAACCGATCCCCAAATTTGGCTTGGGGAGCCTCCCGGAGCAGCAAAATTCATCCGATCCGGTTGAAATTTGGTACGTGGTTTTAGTATACGGTCTCTAACAACCATGCAAAAATTGGTCCATAATTATATATAGCCCCCATATAAACCGATCCCCAGATTTGACCTCCGGAGACTTTTGGAGGGGCAAAATTCATCCGATCCGGTTGAAATTTGGTACCTGATGTTAGTATACGGCCTCCAACAACCATGCAAAAATTGGTCCATATCGGTCCATAATTATATATAGCTCCCATATAAACCGATCCCCAGATTTGACCACCGGAGCCTCTTGGAGGAGCAAAATTCATCCGATTCGGTTGAAATTTAGTACGTGGTGTTAGTATACGGTTTTTAACAACCATGCAAAAATTGGTCCATATCGGTCCATAATTATATATAGCCCCCATATAAACCGATCCCCAGATTTGACCTCCGGAGCCTCTTGGAGGTGCAAAATTCATCCGATCCAGTTGAAATTTGGTACATGGTGTTAGTATATGGTCTCTAACAACCATGCAAAAATTGGTCCATATCGGTCCATAATTATATATAGTTCCCATATAAACCGTCCCCAGATTTGACGTCCGGAACCTCTTGGAGGAGCAAAAGTCATCCGATACGGTTGAAATTTGGTACATTTTGTCAATATATGGCCTCTAACAGCCATGTAAAAATTGGTCCATATCGGTCTTTAGTTATATATAGCCGATGACTTATTACACAAAAATTGGTCCATATTGCCAAAAATAATCTACCAAAACTTTATTTCCATAGAAAATTTTGTCAAATTTTATTACTATAGAAAGTTTTGTTAAAATTTCATTTCTATAGAAAGATTTGTCAAAAGTTTATTTCTATAGAAATGTTTGTCAAAATTTTATTTCTATAGAAAATTTTGTAAAAAATTTATTTCTGTAGAACATTTTGTCAACATTTTATTTCTATACAAAATTTTGTCAAAATTTTATTTCTATACAAAATTTTGTCAACATTTTATTTCTATAGAAATTTTTGTCAAAATTGTATTGCTATAGAAAATTTTGTCAACATTTTACTTCCATAGAAAATTTTGTCAACATTTTATTTCTATAGAAAATTTTGTCAAGTTTTTATTTCTATAGAAAATTTTGTCAAATTTTTATTTCTATAGAAAATTTTGTCAAAATTTTATTTCTATAGAAAATTTTGTCAAGCTTTCATTTCTATAGAAAATTTTGTTAAATTTTATTTCTATAGAAAATTTTGTCAAACTAGATTATATACGTATTTAATCGGCCTTTTTTTGTTTAATATATACCCCGTATGGGGTTTAATATATACCCCGTATGGGGTATAGAAGACAGTGTTAAAAAGTTTTACGTTACCTTGCCATCGGCAAGTGTTATCGCAACCCAAGTAATTCGATTGTGGATGACAGCCTTTAGTAGAAGTTCCTACGAAATCCATGGTGGAGGGTACATAAGATTCGGCCTGGCCGAACTTACGGCCGTATATACTTGTTTATTCATCGTAAGTATATTTTTCACATATCTTGCTGAAAAAATGGAAGGAATAATGAAAATTGTTAAAAATTAACTTGTAATAAAATATAATTTTTTATCTCTTTAAATTAGCTTGTAACTTACCATATTTGGGGCATTTTATTAAATGGTGTAAGGAATTCAACTTTTCTTAGATAAACGCACCTCATAAAGTTTTTACCTGAAACAATTAAAGAAATAATGAATTAAGTAATATATTAACACATAAAACTGTGTTGTTATCTATGTGAATGACATAATAAAATAAATATTCTTGTTAAAACAAAGCCAATGTTTTAATAAAAAAACCTTACCATTTCTCAATTAAATTGTACGCTGAGGGGAAATATAAAAAACATTAAATTTGTTTCAAAAAATCTAATTAAAGAAATAATAATATGCATACAAAAAATAAATATGTGGTTAAAGAAAGCTTACCAATTCATAAAAATGTTTCCAAATTGTTATTCTGAAATTAAATATTTGTTGTCTACATTAAAAATATTAAATTGGTTTCCAAAAATATTTGATTAAAGTAATACTAAAATAATGTTTTAAAAAATAAAAAGTCAAAAAACGTAAATATTCTAGTGGAAAGAAAGCCAATTCTTAAAAGAGAACTTACCACCTCTCTATTAAATTATACGCTGAGGAGAAATATAAAAATTTGCCCAAATCCATCTGGGGTTGCTCTGAAAGTAAATATTTTTTACAACAGAGAAAAACATTAAACTGGTTTCAACAAAAAAAAAATAATTATAATTATTATAGAAATGTTGTACCAACTATTATTAACTATAGGAATTGCCAGTAAGAAATTTCTATCCGCTTTCAAGTTCAATTTTCTTAAAAAAATATTTTCTCATACAAAAACTCCTTAGTAAATTGCACTTATTATTTAGAAAGTATTGCACTTATTATTTAGAAAGTATTTTACATTTCATAAGTAGTTTTACAGTATGACGAAACAATTTTTAACTATCAGTTAAGAAAATTTTTAAGGAAATGTCCATCATATTTTGTAGGCCATGAACTAAACTATTGATACTTAAAATTTGTAAAATTTCCTTTCGTGTAGTTAATTTTCGTTGAAGATACGGAAAATGAACTAAAATTCTGGAAAATTATTGTAAAAATCTGCTTAAATTTACGAGACACTTTTTTCTGTGTATGAGGGCTATACCACAATATGGATCGATAAAATTCAGCACATGTCTCTGTGCACCTAAAGTACTTCCATATTTCCAATTTCATGCAAAAAATGCGGAAATTTTATTATTTTATTTAACGCTTAACAAAAATTTACCAATGCAGCGTGCGAAATCAGGTGTACTAGATATAAAGCCCACAAGTCGTTTTTTCCTTAAAGTTAAGTTATTCTACTTAAAATGGTTATCTTTTCATAAAAGAACATTTTGTTCAATTAAGGTCATAAAATTCTTTAATTCATTCATTCATTTTCAAATTCTTCCTTATTAGTTTAATTTTTAAATACAATTCATTTAATGCGATTTTATCACAGTAGATATTACAACAAATGAGACTCTGACTGACAATATAAGCTAAGTCATTTAAGATACAGATTTTTAAAGCAAAAACAGGCTAAAGACCTTTATATGAATTAAACAAAAGTCAAATATTTTTGAAAGTTAACATGCATGCGGATTTGAAGATTATCTAATTCAATAACCTAAAAAAAATATATGTTTTCAATTTGATAATTTAATAGAAACAAGTATAAACGGCCGTAAGTTCGGCCAGGCCGAAGCTTATATACCCTCCACCATGGATTGAATTGAAACTTGTACTAAAGACTGCCATCCACAATCGAATTACTTGGGTTGCGGTAAAACTTGCCGATGGCAAGGTTTCTTAAAACTTCTTAACACCGTCTACTTAATTGTAAGTTAGTCCATACGGAGTATATATTAAACAAAAAAGGTCGATTAAATACTATATAATTCAGTTAGACAAAATTTTCTGTAGAAATAAAATGTTGACAAAATTTTCTATAGAAATAAAATTTTGACAAAATTTTCTATAGAAATAAAATTTTGACAAAAATTTCTAAAGTAATAAAATTTTGACAAAATTTTCTATAGAAATAAAATTTTAACAAAATTTTCTATCGAAATAAAATGTTGACAAAATTTTCTATAGTAATAACATTTTGACAAAATTTTCTATAGAAATAAAATTTTGCTAGATTACTTTTGGGGATCGGCTATAGATAACTATAGACGGATATGGACCAATTTTGGCATGGTTGTTAGCGGCCATATACTGCACAATGTACAAAATTTCACCAAGTACCAAATCTTAACCGGATCCGATGAATTTTGGTCCTCTAAGAGCTCCGGAGGTCAAATCTGGGGATTGGTTTAAATGGGGGTTATATAATTAAGACCGGCATGGACCAATTTTTGAATGGTTGTTAGAGACCATATACTAACACCACGTACCAAATTTCAACCGGATTGGGTGAATTTTGCTCTTCCAAGGGGCTCCGGAGGTCAAATCTGGGGATCGGTTTATATGGGGGCTATATATAATTATGGACTGATATGAACCAATTCATGCATGGTTGTTGGATACCATATACTAACATCACGTACCAAATTTCAACCGAATGCGATGAATTTTGCTCTTCCACGGGGCTCCGGAGGTCAAATCTGAGGATCATTTTATATGGGGGCTATATATAATTATGGACCGATTTCGACCAATTTTTGCATAGTAGTTAGAGACCATATATTAACAACATGTACCAAATTTCAGCCGGATCTATTAAATTATACGCTGAGGAGAAATATAAAAATTTGCCCAAATCCATCTGGGGTTGCTCTGAAATTAAATATTTTTTACAACAGAGAAAAACATTAAACTGGTTTCAACAAAAAAAAAAATAATTATAATTATTATAGAAATGTTGTACCAACTATTATTAACTATAGGAATTGCCAGTAAGAAATTTCTATCCGCTTTCAAGTTCAATTTTCTTAAAAAAATATTTTCTCATACAAAAACTCCTTATAGTAAATTGCACTTATTATTTAGAAAGTATTTTACATTTCATAAGTAGTTTTACAGTATGACGAAACAATTTTTAACTATCAGTTAAGAAAATTTTTAAGGAAATGTCCATCATATTTTGTAGGCCATGAACTAAACTATTGATACTTAAAATTTGTTAAATTTCCTTTTGTGTAGTTAATTTTCGTTGAAGATACGAAAAATGAACTAAAATTCTGGAAAATTATTGTAAAAATCTGCTTAAATTTACGAGACACTTTTTTTCTGTGTATGAGGGCTATACCACAATATGGATCGATAAAATTCAACACATGTCTCTGTGCACCTAAAATACTTCCATATTTCCAATTTCATGCAAAAAATGCGGAAATTTTATTATTTTATTTAACGCTTAACAAAAATTTACCAATGCAGCGTGCGAAAGCAGGTGTACTAGATATAAAGCCCACAAGTCGTTTTTTCCTTAAAGTTAAGTTATTCTACTTAAAATGGTTATCTTTTCATAAAAGAACATTTTGTTCAATTAAGGTCATAAAATTCTTTAATTCATTCATTCATTTTCAAATTCTTCCTTATTAGTTTAATTTTTAAATACAATTCATTTAATGCGATTTTATCACAGTAGATATTACAACAAATGAGACTCTGACTGACAATATAAGCTAAGTCATTTAAGATACAGATTTTTAAAGCAAAAACAGGCTAAAGACCTTTATATGAATTAAACAAAAGTCAAATATTTTTGAAAGTTAACATGCATGCGGATTTGAAGATTATCTAATTCAATAACCTAAAAAAAACATATGTTTTCAATTTGATAATTTAATAGAAACAAGTATAAACGGCCGTAAGTTCGGCCAGGCCGAAGCTTATATACCCTCCACCATGGATTGCATTGAAACTTGTACTAAAGACTGCCATCCACAATCGAATTACTTGGGTTGCGGTAACACTTGCCGATGGCAAGGTTTCTTAAAACTTCTTAACACCGTCTACTTAATTGTAAGTTAGTCCATACGGAGTATATATTAAACAAAAAAGGTCGATTAAATACTATATAATTCAGTTAGACAAAATTTTCTGTAGAAATAAAATGTTGACAAAATTTTCTATAGAAATAAAATTTTGACAAAATTTTCTATAGAAATAAAATTTTGACAAAAATTTCTAAAGTAATAAAATTTTGACAAAATTTTCTATAGAAATAAAATTTTAACAAAATTTTCTATCGAAATAAAATGTTGACAAAATTTTCTATAGTAATAACATTTTGACAAAATTTTCTATAGAAATAAAATTTTGCTAGATTACTTTTGGGGATCGGCTATAGATAACTATAGACGGATATGGACCAATTTTGGCATGGTTGTTAGCGGCCATATACTGCACAATGTACAAAATTTCACCAAGTACCAAATCTTAACCGGATCCGATGAATTTTGGTCCTCTAAGAGCTCCGGAGGTCAAATCTGGGGATTGGTTTAAATGGGGGTTATATAATTAAGACCGGCATGGACCAATTTTTGAATGGTTGTTAGAGACCATATACTAACACCACGTACCAAATTTCAACCGGATTGGGTGAATTTTGCTCTTCCAAGGGGCTCCGGAGGTCAAATCTGGGGATCGGTTTATATGGGGGCTATATATAATTATGGACTGATATGAACCAATTCATGCATGGTTGTTGGATACCATATACTAACATCACGTACCAAATTTCAACCGAATGCGATGAATTTTGCTCTTCCACGGGGCTCCGGAGGTCAAATCTGAGGATCATTTTATATGGGGGCTATATATAATTATGGACCGATTTCGACCAATTTTTGCATAGTAGTTAGAGACCATATATTAACAACATGTACCAAATTTCAGCCGGATCTATTAAATTATACGCTGAGGAGAAATATAAAAATTTGCCCAAATCCATCTGGGGTTGCTCTGAAATTAAATATTTTTTACAACAGAGAAAAACATTAAACTGGTTTCAACAAAAAAAAAAATAATTATAATTATTATAGAAATGTTGTACCAACTATTATTAACTATAGGAATTGCCAGTAAGAAATTTATATCCGCTTTCAAGTTCAATTTTCTTAAAAAAATATTTTCTCATACAAAAACTCCTTATAGTAAATTGCACTTATTATTTAGAAAGTATTTTACATTTCATAAGTAGTTTTACAGTATGACGAAACAATTTTTAACTATCAGTTAAGAAAATTTTTAAGGAAATGTCCATCATATTTTGTAGGCCATGAACTAAACTATTGATACTTAAAATTTGTTAAATTTCCTTTTGTGTAGTTAATTTTCGTTGAAGATACGAAAAATGAACTAAAATTCTGGAAAATTATTGTAAAAATCTGCTTAAATTTACGAGACACTTTTTTTCTGTGTATGAGGGCTATACCACAATATGGATCGATAAAATTCAACACATGTCTCTGTGCACCTAAAATACTTCCATATTTCCAATTTCATGCAAAAAATGCGGAAATTTTATTATTATACCCTCCATCATAGGATGGGGGTATATTAACTTTGTCATTCCGTTTGTAACACATCGAAATATTGCTCTAAGACCCCATAAAGTATATATATTCTGGGTCGTGGTGAAATTCTGAGTCGATCTAAGCATGTCCGTCCGTCCGTCCGTCCGTCCGTCTGTTGAAATCACGCTAACTTCCGAACGAAACAAGCTATCGACTTGAAACTTGGCACAAGTAGTTGTTATCGATGTAGGTCGGATGGTATTGAAAATGGGCCATATCGGTCCACTTTTACGTATAGCCCCCATATAAAGGGACCTTCAGATTTGGCTTGTGGAGCCTCTAACAGAAGCATATTTCATGCGATCGGGCTGAAATTTGGTATATGGTGTTGGTATATGGTCTCTAACAACCGTGCAAAAATTCGTCCACATCGGTCCATAATTATATATAGCCCCCATATAAACCGATCCCCAGATTTGGCTTGTGGAGCCTCTAAGAGAAGCATATTTCATCCGATCCGGCTGAAATTTGGTACATGGTGTTGGTAGATGGTCTCTAACAATCATGCAAAAATTGGTTCACATCGGTCCATAATTATATATAGCCCCCATATAAACCGATCCCCAGATTTGGCTTGTGGAGCCTCTAAGAGAAGCATATTTCATCCGATCCAGCTGAAATTTGGTACATGGTGTTGTTATATGGTCTCTAACAACCATGCAAAAATTGGTCCACATCGGTCCATAATTATATATAGCCCCCATATAAACCGATCCCCAGATATGGCTTGTGGAGCCTCTAAGAGAAGCATATTGCATCCGATCCCGCTGAAATTTGGTATATGGTGTTAGTATATGGTCTCTAACAACCATGCAAAAACTGGTCCACATCGGTCTATAATTATATATAGCCCCCATATAAACCGATCCCCAGATTTGGCTTGTGGAGCCTCTAAGAGAAGCATATTTCATCCGATCCGGCTGAAATTTGGTACATGATGTTGGTATATGGTCTCTAACAATCATGCAAAAATTGGTTCACATCGGTCTATAATTATATATAGCCCCCATATAAACCGACCCCCAGATTTGGCTTGTGGAGCCTCTAAGAGAAGCAAATTTCATCCGATCCAGCTGAAATTTGCTACATGGTGTTGGTAGATGGTCTCTAACAATCATGCAAAAATTGGTCCACATCGGTCCATACTTATATATAGACCCCATATAAACCGATCTCCAGATTTGGCTTGCGAAGCCTCAAAGAGAAGCAAATTGCATCCGATCCGGTTGTAATTTTGAACATGGTGTTAGTATATGATCTTTAACAACCGTGCCAGAATTGGTCCATATCGGTCCATAATTATATATAGCCCCCATATAAAACGTTCTCCAGATTTGACCTCCGGAGCCTCTTGGAGGAGCAAAATTCATCCGATCCGGTTCAAATTAGGAACGTGGTGTTAGTATATGGTCGCTAACAACCATACAACAATTGGTCCAATCACACAAAAATTGGTCCATATCGGTTCATAATCATGGTTGCCACTAGAGCCAAAAATAATCTACCAAAATTTTATTATATAGAAAATTTTGTCAACATTTTATTTCTATAGAAAATTTTGTCAAAATTTTATTTCTAGAGAAAATTTTGTTAAAATTTTATTCGGTTCATAATAAAATTTTCATCATTGTCAACATTTTATTTCTATAGAAAATTTTGTTCAAATTTTATTCGGTTCATAATCATGGTTGCCACTCGAACCAAAAATAATCTACCAAGTTTTTATTTCTATAGAATATTTTGTCAAAAGTCTATTTCTATAGAAAATTTTGTTAAAATTTTATTTCTGTAGAAATTTTTGTCAAAATTTTCTTTCTATAGAAAATTTTGTCAAAATTTTTATTTCTATAGAAAATTTTATTTCTATAGAAAATTTTGTTAAAATTTTATTTCTGTAGAAAATTTTGTCAAAATTTTATGTCTACTTTGTCAAACTGAATTATATACGTATTGGATCGATCTTTTTATACCCTCCATCATAGGATGGGGGTATATTAACTTTGTCATTCCGTTTGTAACACATCGAAATATTGCTCTAAGACCCCATAAAGTATATATATTCTGGGTCGTGGTGAAATTCTGAGTCGATCTAAGCATGTCCGTCCGTCCGTCCGTCCGTCCGTCCGTCCGTCCGTCCGTCCGTCCGTCCGTCTGTTGAAATCACGCTAACTTCCGAACGAAACAAGCTATCGACTTGAAACTTGGCACAAGTAGTTGTTATCGATGTAGGTCGGATGGTATTGAAAATGGGCCATATCGGTCCACTTTTACGTATAGCCCCCATATAAAGGGACCTTCAGATTTGGCTTGTGGAGCCTCTAACAGAAGCATATTTCATGCGATCGGGCTGAAATTTGGTATATGGTGTTGGTATATGGTCTCTAACAACCGTGCAAAAATTGGTCCACATCGGTCCATAATTATATATAGCCCCCATATAAACCGATCCCCAGATTTGGCTTGTGGAGCCTCTAAGAGAAGCATATTTCATCCGATCCGGCTGAAATTTGGTACATGGTGTTGGTAGATGGTCTCTAACAATCATGCAAAAATTGGTTCACATCGGTCCATAATTATATATAGCCCCCATATAAACCGATCCCCAGATTTGGCTTGTGGAGCCTCTAAGAGAAGCATATTTCATCCGATCCAGCTGAAATTTGGTACATGGTGTTGTTATATGGTCTCTAACAACCATGCAAAAATTGGTCCACATCGGTCCATAATTATATATAGCCCCCATATAAACCGATCCCCAGATTTGGCTTGTGGAGCCTCTAAGAGAAGCATATTGCATCCGATCCGGCTGAAATTTGGTATATGGTGTTAGTATATGGTCTCTAACAACCATGCAAAAACTGGTCCACATCGGTCTATAATTATATATAGCCCCCATATAAACCGATCCCCAGATTTGGCTTGTGGAGCCTCTAAGAGAAGCATATTTCATCCGATCCGGCTGAAATTTGGTACATGATGTTGGTATATGGTCTCTAACAATCATGCAAAAATTGGTTCACATCGGTCTATAATTATATATAGCCCCCATATAAACCGACCCCCAGATTTGGCTTGTGGAGCCTCTAAGAGAAGCAAATTTCATCCGATCCAGCTGAAATTTGCTACATGGTGTTGGTAGATGGTCTCTAACAATCATGCAAAAATTAGTCCACATCGGTCCATAATTATATATAGCCCCCATATAAACCGATCCCCAGATTTGGCTTGCGGAGCCTCAAAGAGAAGCAAATTTCATCCGATCCGGCTGAAATTTGGTACATATTGTTGGTATATGGTCTCTAACAACCATGCAAAAATTGGTCCACATCGGTCCATACTTATATATAGACCCCATATAAACCGATCTCCAGATTTGGCTTGCGAAGCCTCAAAGAGAAGCAAATTGCATCCGATCCGGTTGTAATTTTGAACATGGTGTTAGTATATGATCTTTAACAACCGTGCCAGAATTGGTCCATATCGGTCCATAATTATATATAGCCCCCATATAAAACGTTCTCCAGATTTGACCTCCGGAGCCTCTTGGAGGAGCAAAATTCATCCGATCCGGTTCAAATTAGGAACGTGGTGTTAGTATATGGTCGCTAACAACCATACAACAATTGGTCCAATCACACAAAAATTGGTCCATATCGGTTCATAATCATGGTTGCCACTAGAGCCAAAAATAATCTACCAAAATTTTATTATATAGAAAATTTTGTCAACATTTTATTTCTATAGAAAATTTTGTCAAAATTTTATTTCTAGAGAAAATTTTGTTAAAATTTTATTCGGTTCATAATAAAATTTTCATCATTGTCAACATTTTATTTCTATAGAAAATTTTGTTCAAATTTTATTCGGTTCATAATCATGGTTGCCACTCGAACCAAAAATAATCTACCAAGTTTTTATTTCTATAGAATATTTTGTCAAAAGTCTATTTCTATAGAAAATTTTGTTATACCCTCCATCATAGGATGGGGGTATATTAACTTTGTCATTCCGTTTGTAACACATCGAAATATTGCTCTAAGACCCCATAAAGTATATATATTCTGGGTCGTGGTGAAATTCTGAGTCGATCTAAGCATGTCCGTCCGTCCGTCCGTCCGTCCGTCCGTCTGTTGAAATCACGCTAACTTCCGAACGAAACAAGCTATCGACTTGAAACTTGGCACAAGTAGTTGTTATCGATGTAGGTCGGATGGTATTGAAAATGGGCCATATCGGTCCACTTTTACGTATAGCCCCCATATAAAGGGACCTTCAGATTTGGCTTGTGGAGCCTCTAACAGAAGCATATTTCATGCGATCGGGCTGAAATTTGGTATATGGTGTTGGTATATGGTCTCTAACAACCGTGCAAAAATTCGTCCACATCGGTCCATAATTATATATAGCCCCCATATAAACCGATCCCCAGATTTGGCTTGTGGAGCCTCTAAGAGAAGCATATTTCATCCGATCCGGCTGAAATTTGGTACATGGTGTTGGTAGATGGTCTCTAACAATCATGCAAAAATTGGTTCACATCGGTCCATAATTATATATAGCCCCCATATAAACCGATCCCCAGATTTGGCTTGTGGAGCCTCTAAGAGAAGCATATTTCATCCGATCCAGCTGAAATTTGGTACATGGTGTTGTTATATGGTCTCTAACAACCATGCAAAAATTGGTCCACATCGGTCCATAATTATATATAGCCCCCATATAAACCGATCCCCAGATTTGGCTTGTGGAGCCTCTAAGAGAAGCATATTGCATCCGATCCCGCTGAAATTTGGTATATGGTGTTAGTATATGGTCTCTAACAACCATGCAAAAACTGGTCCACATCGGTCTATAATTATATATAGCCCCCATATAAACCGATCCCCAGATTTGGCTTGTGGAGCCTCTAAGAGAAGCATATTTCATCCGATCCGGCTGAAATTTGGTACATGATGTTGGTATATGGTCTCTAACAATCATGCAAAAATTGGTTCACATCGGTCTATAATTATATATAGCCCCCATATAAACCGACCCCCAGATTTGGCTTGTGGAGCCTCTAAGAGAAGCAAATTTCATCCGATCCAGCTGAAATTTGCTACATGGTGTTGGTAGATGGTCTCTAACAATCATGCAAAAATTGGTCCACATCGGTCCATACTTATATATAGACCCCATATAAACCGATCTCCAGATTTGGCTTGCGAAGCCTCAAAGAGAAGCAAATTGCATCCGATCCGGTTGTAATTTTGAACATGGTGTTAGTATATGATCTTTAACAACCGTGCCAGAATTGGTCCATATCGGTCCATAATTATATATAGCCCCCATATAAAACGTTCTCCAGATTTGACCTCCGGAGCCTCTTGGAGGAGCAAAATTCATCCGATCCGGTTCAAATTAGGAACGTGGTGTTAGTATATGGTCGCTAACAACCATACAACAATTGGTCCAATCACACAAAAATTGGTCCATATCGGTTCATAATCATGGTTGCCACTAGAGCCAAAAATAATCTACCAAAATTTTATTATATAGAAAATTTTGTCAACATTTTATTTCTATAGAAAATTTTGTCAAAATTTTATTTCTAGAGAAAATTTTGTTAAAATTTTATTCGGTTCATAATAAAATTTTCATCATTGTCAACATTTTATTTCTATAGAAAATTTTGTTCAAATTTTATTCGGTTCATAATCATGGTTGCCACTCGAACCAAAAATAATCTACCAAGTTTTTATTTCTATAGAATATTTTGTCAAAAGTCTATTTCTATAGAAAATTTTGTTAAAATTTTATTTCTGTAGAAATTTTTGTCAAAATTTTCTTTCTATAGAAAATTTTGTCAAAATTTTTATTTCTATAGAAAATTTTATTTCTATAGAAAATTTTGTTAAAATTTTATTTCT
>NC_134397.1:88629515-88754841 GCF_050003625.1 Haematobia irritans | reverse complement strand
TATATATATATATATATATATATATATATATATATATATATATATATATATATATATATATATATATATATATATATATATATATATATATATATATATATATATATATATATATATAATATATATATATATATATATTATATATATATATATATATATATATATATATATATATATATATATATATATATATATATATATATATATATATATATATATATATATATATATATATATATATATATATATATATATATATATATATATATATATATATATATATATATATATATATATATATATATATATATATATATATATATATGAATATTACCTGATAATTGAAGATTCCAAAATGAAGTCGAATGAAGGGGTTGTTATTTTCAAAACAACGAAAATTGCTCTCACTAACTTAAAATAACATATTTATATATATATATATTTATATATATATTTATATATTTAATATATTAACCCTTATATTATGTTTGGGGTCATTAGATGACCCATATGGTATTTTTGATCAGCGTATTTCTTACTGTTGGAATATAATTAAAAGTTCTTACTACTCAGCAAGAATTCAGTACATATCAACAATTCACGCACTGACTAGTAAGAACTGTTATTTATATTCCAGCAGTAAGAAATACGCTGATGAAAAATACCATATTGGT
Source organism: Haematobia irritans (assembly GCF_050003625.1). Classification (NCBI taxonomy): domain Eukaryota; kingdom Metazoa; phylum Arthropoda; class Insecta; order Diptera; family Muscidae; genus Haematobia; species Haematobia irritans. The sequence continues at coordinate 88,754,167 of NC_134397.1, read as the reverse complement.
CATCAAATGACCCCAACATAATATAAGGGTTAATAAAACATATCTTTTATTGAAGAAACAATTGCTTATATAAATACATAAAATTGTATTTAAAAACGAAGGTAAGCAGTTCTAATTTTGAAGTAAAAGGTTTACCACAAATATGTAAGATTTGTCCAAATGAATGAAAAAAGTTCAATAAAATCATTCCATATATGAATTCAATTCAGTTAAATTTTTTCATTCTGTAGTATAGTTGTACATAAATATAGGAAATATTAACTAATATATGGAATGCATTCTACCTAATTTCTACGAAAATCATATCGTTCAAACAAATAAAAATGTCTTTGGCGCTATACGAAGTTCAACTTTCTTCACAATGAGTTCATTTTAACTTAAAGAAGGGGTCACTTTTTCTGGGTGCACAAATTCAAGTTCAAAAACAAAAATATTTTTTAAAGTGTTTACAACATTTTGAACTACTAATCCTCCTTTTAGAATCCACATTTAAATGTTTTTTTTATTCAATTTTGTTGCGAAAAAATTAAGTATGAAATATTTCAATTTTTGCTTTCCTTGAGTACACGCAATTTGTATAAATTTTGATAAACATTGGCAGCTTTTTCTCATGAACAGGGTTGCCAAGTTTTAAATTAACTTTCGATTAGTAGTTTCTACGATGTCTAAAGTAATTTCAATTGGAACATCCAATTATTTTTCATTTTGAAAATTTGACTTTTTGTCGCTGTTTTGCGATTTCCGCCCATAGTGCAATGGTTCTATTGATCAAGTTCCTTAACCTAATTTGTCCATAAAGTTCGTATAATAATTAATTGTAAATTAAGATATCATGCATTTGGACGTTAATCGCCTGTTTCAGTATCAGACTACACGCAAAAAAACAATTCTTTCCTCCCAAACGAAATTTTAGACAAACAAAGTTCGTTTCTCATTTGCTTTTCGCTGTAAGGAAGTGTATTTGGAAGAAAAGTATATACTTTTTGTGATAAACGTTTATTCTTTTCCAGGATGTAAAAACAATTTCATAAAGACTAGCTCAAAAAAAAACATTATTTTCTTGCTAATTGCATTGTCCCTCACATCTTTCTCACATCCACGAGGATTTTTAGTTCTTAACACCTTTTCCTGTAATACCAACAATGTAGAAGAAATTATACGATTTTATAAATTTTTAAAATTTTTTTTACCTTTCGCCTGGACGGAGAATCGAACCGCGGACCATGCACATTGTAAGCCAACACACTAACCACTGAGCTATGTACCTGTTATGGTCATCAATAGATAAATATCCATATAAGTTATATTTATATAGCATAGCTTGCGGCGCCCACGAACCGAATAAACAAAGTTTATTTAACAGAAACAAACATTTAGTTTGGCACCGTGGAGCCGTGGTAGCTACGTCCGACTCTCATGCCAAGGGTCGTGGGTTCGATCCCTGCTTCGGCCAAAGTTTTTTTTTGCTTTTGTTTTTTTACATATATTCCAGATATATTCGGAAGATTCCGAAAAAATGTTCAACATTACATTGTACTATATTAAATTTTGAACTGTAAAATGCGTCTTATTAAAGACCTAAAATCAGAAAAGAACAGTGTTTGATATAAACGAAATGGACTGTGTTGTTATTTCAAAAATAACTTTTTTTATTGAAAAAATAAAAATTTTGTAACAAACGAATTTTTTTGGTGATAAAAGTTTAAAATTTTCGAAGCAATGCAAAAAACTCTAACAAAAGAAAAACGTTTTCGGTACACGTTTTCCAAACGTTTTTTTTTTCTTTGCGTGTAACATGACAAATAATAAGTAACGAAGAGCCCGTCGTAAACTAGGAACAACACTACTAATGTACGCGTTAGAATTGTTGTTGTTGTCACATGTTGTTGACTATAGAAAAAAAAACTTTGTTCGATTGTGCACCACTAAGGTGAATTCAACAAGTAGCTTCTAAAAATAAATTTCGTGTTGTTGCATTACTGTAGTAACAAAACGAAATAAAATAATATTAAGGGATTTGTAGCTATATGAAAATATGATGTACATTGGGAGTAAAGATGACTCAATTTGTAAGAGGAAAATTCCCACATGTTTTCTCCATGAGAAGTTAGCATAAAGGGCCCAAAATTGAGTTATCTACCCAGTCAGATCTATACTAAACGCTGTGGAAAAGTTCATTCGCCCGAACTGAAACATGTACAGTCTAGGCGTGTATATATTTGTATCTGGCGTTTTCTTTTCAATGGTTCTATTGATCAAGTTCCTTAATCTAATTTTTCCATAAAGATCGAATAATAATTAATTGTGAATTAAAATCTATATGTTCAACCAATTCGTTGAATCTCAGTAAATCAAAACGGATCATTTATAAATGGCCTAAATGGAACGTTTATACAAATTCTAAATAGTATCAGAACTGGGAATGTCCCCTTTTATAGTCTTATATATCATCATTGAGCCCAACATCACACGTCGACTCTTAAGAACAAATCCCAATAAAGTTGCATCAGGGAAAATAATAACAACTGTTTCTGTACAGATTCAATCCAATCACTATATAGTATCTCGTGCTACCGTATTGCACAACTATATTAACGAATTGGTCTGACAAGAGAAACATAAAGCCGGCTTGTAACTTAAGGATCCGAGAACTCCTTCGTCCAGCGTTTACTTAAACCCAGAACACCATCGTACTTATTTTGCCATTAAATTTTAGGTTTTGAACCATTCAAACACCTATTGTAGTTATCAGGGTAATCATATCCAACTTATACAACTTAACTTATGTCAAGCTCTATCGGATGAATAACATATGAAGTAAATTCCACAAGATTTATGATTAACAATAAAATCTTTGCCTTAGGATCGCATCGACTATGTTACTTTTACGCAGAATTGAAAAAAAAAATATTTATGGGCATGTGATGAAAACATTTAGGACCGAGGCCTGACGACATGATTTCACAATTGTAGAAAAATATCTTAACCTACCTAAGTAAAATTATAAATTAGCGCTTGGGCCCCCAAAACAACATAAAAGAAACTACACATATGTGCGAAAGCATTTTTGATGAAATAATATATACTGCGAAACACAAGTGTATAACCATATTAGTTTCGCCAGATCAAATAGAGGTAGAAAATCATTGCTCATAGAATTAAGACTATGAAATTCCTTACCATCGAACTTGCAAACATTTAATTTCAAACCGGAATTACATTATTTTTTAAACTCTAAGTAAAAGATTGTTTTTGTTTTAATTAATTTATTAATCTTTTATATTTTTTGTTAACATTAATTCCCATTATATTTTGATTGACAAAACTACAATATAATCCACAACTTGAAAGTAGTACTCTCAGTTATAAGACATAAATCTTCTTGTGCTGGTTTTTCAAATTTATATTTTTCAGGTTATTCGTAATATCCGTCCAGACGTTGTTATGGTAGAATTATGTCCATCACGTATTCCAATTTTAAAACTCGATGAAAAGACTCTTCTGGAAGAAGCAAAGAGTTTCAATTTGGCAAAGGTACTAACTACTATAAAACTTATTGTTCCGTTAATCGCAATGCCAATTGATAAGGGAGATTAATCATATATTTTACGTTTGCGAACATTACAGTACAATTAACCTTAGAATTGACTTTTCGTTTAACAAAATATGTTAAGGCAATATGAAATTTTATGATTGCGATTACCGGAAAATGGGGAAATGTTTTTGTGTATTTGTATGTATTTCATAAATTTTTCTTTATCTTCAAGATTCGTAGCATTATACATTCGCATGGTTATATCAACGGCATCTTTTTCATTTTACTTCTGCAAATGAGCGCCCAGATTGCCAAGGATTTGGGTATGGCACCTGGAGGCGAATTCCGTCGCGCATTCGAAGAAATCCATAAATTACACGGATGTGTATTGCACCTAGGAGATAGACCAATACGTATAACATTACATAGGGCATTGCGAGCTTTATCTCTGTGGCAAACAGTGAAGCTGGTATGGCGACTTACTTCCTCCGATACTATCAGTATAGAAGAGGTGGAAGAGTGTAAACAACGTGATTTACTGGAAAAACTTATGCAGGAAATGGCTGGCGAATTTCCAGAATTTTCAGATGTTTTTGTAAAAGAACGAGATCTGTATTTATGTCATTCACTTCAAATGGCTGCTCTGCCGCAGCCTTCAGCAGATGGAACTGGTGAGCCTCGTCCCGTACGAGTAGTTGGTGTGGTTGGCATCGGACACGCTAATGGAATTGCGAAAATGTGGGGACGTGTCGATCCGCACATTATACCAGCAATAATGGAAATCCCACCAGCCAGCTTGAGCACACGTATCTGTAAATATACCGTAAAATATGGACTCATTGGTTTAACACTGTATGGTGTGTTTAAGCTTCTTAGGCCTCATTTAGGACGTTTACGCTGAAGCGGTTAATGGACCACATATATGGAAGAGTTCATAATTACAATCAATGTATAATCACCAATATTTTTTTTTTTTTGACAATTTGTTAGGAATTACGAAAACGAACAAGAACTTTATTTTAAAATTTTAATTAAACGTATACACATCATTCTTAAAGAAAATTATTCAAAAATACAAAATTTACAATGTTATTTACAAATATGTACATTCATTGATACTTATATATTTAAAAAATACAGACTACGTATTCATAGAAAAACAATTCTAATTATATTTCAAATTTTTTACACAACATTTTGAATGTAAAATCATGAATCGCTCCTGTTTCTTAAATTTGAATGTTAGTTCCTCTCTGCCGTTTTATCATTACCACCTCAATCCCAAACTACAACAACAAACTAATGTGATTTTTTTTTAAACATACACACCCGTATACATACATACATTCAGTGCACTCGCGGTAACGTGAACTAATTAAAACCAAGAGAGTTCACATTAGCGAACTTCATCGAATTTCAGAACAAAACATAACCATATTCGGGAGTTTTCACGTTCTAACGAGACAGTCTTTTATTTTTGTTATTAGTAATAATAAAAAATAATTTAATTTCATGAAAAAATTAAAAAAAGAGATCGGAAAAATATCAGTGGGTATGGAATTACAAAGCAATTTAAATTAATAATTCAAATTCACGAAAAAAAAAAACCAAATTAGATCACTAAAAAAATTCCGTGTGTGTATTTGAAATTGTATTTGGCATTATGAATCTGACTTTAACGTCAAATTTCGTGTTTTTCAGCGTTTCGGAGTAGTTAGTGTAAGAAAAAGCGTGTTCACGTTGGGCAGTGTTCACGTTACCGCGAGTGCACTGTATATAAAATGATCAATAAACTCCCTGGTAACATTCCAATTATACATACTTGTATACATTACTACACATAGATGATATTTGCCTGTGTTTATACTAATATGCCGACAGATAAAATCTACATGTGCACAATATATAAATGTGCATGTGGTAATATTAAAAAATGTGAAACGGTATATTAAATATGCAACTGAATTTTATATCCTGAAATTATTTTAGTTCTCAATTGTAAATGTTCAAAACAATACTAAATTCCCAATAACCTGCGCATTTATTACACGTTGCATGTAGATGGTATGTAAATGTAATAAATTGAAATCTAATAAATCCCTATTTTAAAATAATCTATACATATATATGGTATTTATCTTGTGAAAATGAAATTGGGCATGTCTCTCAGAGAAATATAGTCTAGAAGATGGTACAGTCCATTACATCTCTTTTAAAGAGAACATGTTCTCTTTTTGTGTTCGTATCTTTTTGGTCACTCTCTTCTTTTGGTGCCGTATTTTTATTTCCAACAGTGCTCTTTATGTACTCTATTTCAAAAAAAAAAATCCTAGATTGATAAAATTTTATTTATTTAGTAGGAATTCGCCACTAATTGTTTACTGGGTTAAATCTGTTGACAAATTAAAGGCCGGAACACAATTGCGACGTTTCGATGTACGGCGTTAAAATTAGAAATAGATGTAATTGAACGTTCGACGTAAATACACCAATACGTTGTCGTCGTCAATTGTGGGCGACATCATAGGAACATGTGTGTTTTATTTTTGACAGCGTATTTTTGAATTTATTTTGTTTATTTTTTAAGAAAATGTGATTCTTTTTGTTTTTTATTGTTTTATAATAGTTGTGTTCCTTTACTTTACTCGTAGTAGAAAGTAGTAAAAGAGAGAAATATTGAAAATCCTCTCAGAGTTCAAAATTTGTTAAATGTACAGGAACGAAAATATAGTAAAAAATAGTAAAAATGCCAAATAAAAATCAAAAGATGTATTGTGATTTGAAAAAAAAAAAAATATTTTCAAAACAAGGAAGCAGGTAAGTTAAATACTTTTATATCCCAATTACTTTGACAAATGGCAGATTTTGTTGCAGGAAACTTTGAAATCCTTATTGCAATGGAATCAGTATCTTACATGGGGGGTTTGTCATTCCATTTATAACACATACAAATAACGATCTCTGACTATAGAAATACATATAGTCTTGATCAGGGAGAAATTAAAACACGATATAACGAGGCCCGTCTGTCTGGCTATCTGTTGTAATCAGGCTACATCCTTCAATAAAGAACCTACAGCGCTGAAATTTTGCGCAGACACGTCTACAAGAAGGTCAAATTCGAAGATCGGCCTAAGTTTCGATTTTGCTCCCATATAAACCGTCCCCCCAGATGGGATCTTCAGCACATAGACACTAAAACTTTCATCCGATTTGCATGAAATTCAAAAGGGTGTGCCGAATTTGGTCAATGTTTTGGTACTTTATTCGAAACAAGTGGTATTGGTTCGGCATTGTTTTGAAATTCAAAATTGAGGAGTCTACACTTTCAATCTAAAGCACAAAGGTGCACAACTTTTTCCTCCAGAATACGTAGAATTTTAAAAGGAATGCAGTTAAGAAAATATAACAATAATCGATCTTAAAACTATCCTTCTAGACTCAAAATACAGACCCCACTTTGTTCAAATTTTGCAAAAAAAATTAATTGTAAGGCCCATATCTCGCAAATATTAGATATATTCGCACACATACACAATCTTTTTATGGAGGTTTATAAGTTCTACCCAGCCAAGTAAAAATCATGAAAATCGGTGCATAATTGCGCGTTTGCGCCAAGTAAAATAAAATTTCATACATCCGAGGTGTCCAACTTCCAAAGTCTATAGGCCAGCCCGTGAACCTACTAGGGACCTACAAACATCTAAACATAGAGAAAAACATCTCAGCTTTGGCACAAAGAAAAAATTATGTTTATATCTTAATCCATTAAAAAGTTACAGAATTATTTCCATAAAAACGATTTGAAACTACTTTGGTTTGTAAAATTTAAAAAGAAATAATTATTTTTGTCATGACATATCTACTACTTTTACTCGAAAGAATTTGTCGAGTAACTTGTAGTAAAAAAATTTTAAAAGAGACATGCATTTTGACATTGTTCTCTTAAAACTGTTTACTACTTTTACTATTTTTTGGGGTGCAGGAACGGTTTCTAGTAAAAACTAGTAAAAGTAGTAACTAGTAGTACGTAAAGGAACACAACTAATATATTTATTTCGTTGTTTCTATCATTAGAAACTATTATTATTTTAATTTTAACATCAGTAAAATTATTCATTATTTAATAAAGAATTTTTTTTATTGTAAACTCTTTTTTAGTTAAAATGTTCTCTTTTTTTAAGCGAAAGTTCTCTTTTGCAAATTATCCATATGGAAACCCTAGCCATAGGGCGATTTGTGGAATACGTTCTCCGCAGGAAAAAGTTAGACATGGAGACTACGACTTGAGTAATGTAAGGTTGAATCCGTATGCGGACTTGTAGGAGATGGTCACGGGGGTCAACCTCGAAGTAATGCGAAAGCGGTCCCGAGGGAAAAGGGATGTGTTTTTAGCCGGTAGCCATTCCGGCATACGTGTGGACACACTATCAGGTGCATAAAACATGTTTATTTGCAATATATTAACCACACATAGGTGGTAGCGCTACAAAAAAAAATTATATTCCGCCGAAAATCAATATTTTGCTTTGGAAAGATTAACCAAAACAGAACAATTGTTAGCTGGTCATGTTTGTCGGGGTAGCCCTTAAATACTTTATTGACTCTGATTTTAAATATTTAAAACGAGAACTCTTTCATTATTCACATATTTTACGGTTGGCATAATAGGCTCCGAAAGTTATAAGTCAATTCCATTCTGTAATAGTGTTCTTAACCTTCTCAATTCTATTTAATTTCAATTTACTTTCTCATTTTCTGGATCGGCGACCACATACTATTTCATAATTTCAGAATTCAAAAGATTGAATTGGGTAGACATTTTCGTTGAATGGGATGGTGATCGCCGACACTGACGTTACTTCATTCAAAATCATACGTTTCGTAAACTATGATAATACATATATTAATGTTTAATTATTAGTTTTGTTAGGGAAAGTGCGTTTTGAAATTTTTAGTTTAGGATATCTATATACAAGTCGCATGAATTGTATTTCAATCAATATTTAGTTCAAAATGGGCCTGAATTGAATAATAGAAATTGAATTGAAATATGTGTGGTACAACTAGACTAGAAAGGCTATCAGCTGAAGCATACGTAATTCCAGCGCTATTAAGTTTAAACACAGGCGTCTTTTAATTGACTAACAATCTTTAAAGACTTTATTGCATAGTTACAGTTTGAATTGATCACATCTAAAGACCAGTACTATGTTCGGTTTTCGCATTGAAATTTTCGTTGTTAAGGTAAGTACTAAGTTCAATTTTCAAGCTGAAGCTCAGCTTGTTTTCACGGTTACTTTTTTGAATCAATTAATATAGAAATATTAAATGTTTCGCAATCAATGCCTTGGATCTTTTCCATTCATAATTTGACAAAACTTGATAAAAAATATTATCATCTTCATATATGTTTTTTAATTTATTGTTTTGGTGGAAAGAACATAGTACTCAACTTTACGGTAAGTACTATATTCCAGCGCTGTGGAGTCGAGTCAATTTTGCTCGACTCCGGCTCCGACTCCAGCATTTCTTAGTAGCCTCGACTCCACGTGGTTTACCTAAATCTCATTTTAATAGTATTCCAATTGTAATTTTAAGGTGTAGTGTTCCAAAAATAGACCTATATAAGTATTCTGTTTTGCCATATGTGTTTATATGTCCAAAAGAACTCTAATTTTAAATTTTGATACTACTCGACGACAAATCTCAGCATTTTAGGGATGTAAAGAACTCTACATTTGAATGTCAGGCCAATAAATTAAAATACGACCCAAACTATTTAAAGACCACATCAAAACAGTCTCCAGAATATTTCAAAAAATAATTAGGCTTCCAGTTGTTTAAGTGTTAAATATAACCATAGCGATAGGCGGTAGGCGAACACTTATTTACGTGTATTTCTTATGGGAAGCCCAAAATCCGCGACGGAATACCGTGACGGCTAGCGGCGTGTCGCTAAATTAAAACTTCTTCTTCTTCTTCTGCGACACAAACATCTGTTGTGTCATCAGTGTCAAAACGTTGGCCGAGACACTTAGTCTATTGTGCCAACGTTGTGGGGATTTCTTTATAACTATGTGGCAATCCCGACCGATGTCTTTACATCGGAGGGGGTTGTTTCTTGATGATGATGTTAATGTGTGCTTCTTCTCATGAATTTTGATGTCGGTTTGATTGTGTGTTCAACGAAGTATATATTTCTCAGATGTCAATTTTCGTGTCCTTATAAAATTTCCATAAAATCTTGTAAATGGATATGTTACCGCTGGACAGAATAGCCTGTATATTCATTTGATTAATGTTTGCCCCCCTTAGAGCAGCTTGTAATGCATTACGTTTTGTCGCCTCCACGTTACTGCAGTGGAAAGTTAAATGATCAATGGATTGGACCATCCCGCAAACACATTGATTCGAATCAACAATGTTTACCTTAAAGAGGTGTTGTTTCGTCTTTATATGACTGAACCTCAATCTAGTGATCATGGTTACTATTTTGCGGGGTATTTTCTGATCCTTAAACCATAATGTAGTATTCACCTTCGGTGATAAGGTGTAAAGATGTCTCCCATTTGGGCTATTATCCCACTTCTCCTGCCACATTGAGACCTGCGTCTCCTTATCTCTTGCCCTTAGGTCAGTAAAATAAATGTCTGGATATTCGCCAGTGTCCAGATGATTCACTGCAATCGCATCAACCTGCGCATTCCCATCGATGCCTGAGTGTCCAGGTATCCATAGAAACTGTATTGTGAATCCCAACTGGGAAAGTTCATGTACCTCACTTTTGATGTTTAGAATGTACTCATGTGTCCCATTGTTAATCAATGAGTCAATTGCCTGCAATACAGACTTTCTGTCCGATATAATGAGATATTTATCAGGTACGGTTGTTCTGACAAGTTTGAGTGATTCCAATATGGCCAGGGCCTCCGCGGTAAATATTGGGGAAGCAGCATTCAAGGAGAATGAAGCTTCAATGTTAAGATCAGGAATCCAAAAAGCAGCACTAGTTTTCCCAGGCATCTTCGAGCCATCTGTGAAGATGCAAGTAAAACCACTCTTTTGTGCTATGTACATCCGGTATTTCGAGTGAATTTCTTCAATTGATGATATAGATTTCCTTATATCAAGGAAATACACTTTTGGTCTTGATACTCTTACCTCCAATGAGCAATAATATAATGGAGCTCTTGCATACTCCATGAAACGAAATTCATTTTTCCTATTTTGATAGAGTTCAAATAAAATTGGCTTGTTCCGGTATCTATCATTATACGTCTCTATGTATCTCCTAGCCGGGTGTTTAGGGTATGATATCATTTTGTCGATGTATCTTTGCGTCATTAAAGTTAACCTTTGCGGTATTGGCATTATATTAGCCTCCTGTTCCAAAGCCTGTGTATGGGTGGATATCATGGCACCTAGTGCGATGCGTATTGCCTTGTACTGGATTCTTTGTAGTTTGAGGATATCTTGTTTTGTGCCACCCACGAGAAGTGGAGCCATATATTCGATTTTGGGTCTTATGACACCCTTGTATAGCATCAAGAGGTTCTGAGGGTCAGCACCCCAGCTGACTCCACATAGCGCCCTTAATATATTCAAAAATTTTGCGCAGCTTCCTTGTATTTCTTTGACGTGTTGCCTTATGCTTAGGTTCGGATCAAATGTGTATCCTAGAAACTTGAAATTCTGCACATATTCCAGTGGGATATTATCAATGACTATACCTGGACAAGCAGGTGGTGACTTTTTCCTCGATGGTGGAAAAATCATTGCTTTTGATTTCTGCGGGGACAACTTTAACTCCATTTGTCTGAGTTTTTCATTTACAGTATCAACAGCTAATTGTAATTTGCTAATAGCCTGGTCCAAAGATTCGTGTGCGTAGAATATCACTAAATCATCCGCGTACGCTAGTATGTCCACATCATCAGTGTCGAATATCTCATTCACATATACGTTAAAACTCAAGGGACTCATGACTGAGCCTTGAGGTGTTCCCGTAAACGATCTACGATGCAGCATGTCGCCATCCCGCTCAAGGCTAAGAATCTTGTATTGAAATAGTCTTTCTAGAATCGCAGTTGTCCGGTCATCTATGCCAAGTTTCGCGAATTTATCAATTAATATACTGATGTTGACGTTATCAAAGGCTGCCTTTATGTCTAGAAAGACACATACCATGTATTTGCCCTCCTGTTTGGCCAATGTTGCCTTAGACCAAAGAGCCACGGCATTGTCATACGTGGATCTGGCCTTGCGAAAACCTGATTGTCTGTTGTCTAGCTTACCATTCGATTCGAGAAAATGATCGATTCTGTTCTGGATCATCTTTTCAAAAATCTTCCTTAGGCATGAAATTAAAACGATCGCTCTATATGAATTGTGGTCCTCCGGTGGTTTCCCGGGTTTGTGTAGGGGGATTACCTTGTATTGCATCCAGCTTCTCGGAATGTCACCGCTTTTCCAAACATAGTTGTACATTTCTAGAATCGCCTCTCTTATCTCTAGATTAAATAATTTCATATGCCCGTTTCTCAATCCATCCATTCCAGGCGCAGTGTCCCTGGACATGGATATAGAAGCGTTCAGTTCATCCATAGTGAATAATCTTACATTGGTGGAAGTGGGAATATCGGGTGGCTTGTTTACTGGTCCAATTGGACCGGACAGGGTGTCACAAAAATCGTCAGCGCATGAATCTGGCAATATGGGGGATTTTGGTGCTCCCATGCCCCTAAATTTCCTGACAATTCGCCAAAGCTCTGTTGGTGTGAGATCTGAGTCAATCCCCTCACATGTGTTCTTCCACTCCTGGCGTTTCTCATTTCTAATTGTGTAGTAGTATTCCTTTCTTTTCGCGCTAAGTGTTTCGAAATTTTCCCGTGAAGGTCTTCTTCTAAAGGCAGCCAACGCCCTCATCTGGCCCGCCTTTACCCTTTTACAACTAATATTCCACCACTGATTATCCGAATATTCCTTAATGCTTGTCCTTGCCGTGAACCTTTCCTTAAAACATTTCGAAAACATATCAAATTTTTTGGAATCGTGTGTGTCCCTGAACGCCTCATCCCTCATGAATTCACTGACCTTGGAATTCAGAAAGTCTCTTTCAATTTTCTTAGGTACACCATAAGAACATTTCTTCTTGCTCTTCGGGTTTAAATGGAATTCCATGTAAATAACACAATGTGCGCTTCCAAAGCTTTCGTTCAGGCAATGCCAACTTGAAGTGAGTGCTAACGAAGGTGAGCATATTGAGACATCTAATGCCGATGGATTCATACATCCGAAAAAAGTCTTGGATCCATCGTTCAATAGTACCAAACCATTGCATTCAATAAAATCTAAAAGCTGATTTCCCTTGTCATCGGTTGTAGAGTTTCCCCACTCCCGATGATGGGCGTTAAAATCTCCGCACAATATTATATTATTGCCGGGTGGTATTTGGTCAATTATGTTTTGTAAATCCGTGGATCTAAAAGTGGCCGAAGGCGGTATGTATATTGACAAAAAAACTATTTTCCCTAGGTGAGAATCAATCTCACATATTGCAACCTCGATTCTATTATTGGACACACTTATTGAAGGGATGGTGTACTGAATAGAGTTCTTCATAATGATCGCGACGCCGCCGCCAGTCGTCTCAGTAATACGATCGACGCGAATAACATTATAACCATTTATATAAAAGTTCTGATCTGGCTTCAAAAAAGTCTCAGATATCAATGCGACGTCGATATTATTATCCCTTAAAAATTGTGTCAGTGGTGGTTTCTTGTTACGTGCACTTGTAATGTTAATTTGTATGACTCTCATCGTCTATACCAATTATCATATTCGCCCTAATGGCTGTTTGTGCATTTGTCTCGGTTGCGTGTTCTAGAATCGAGTGGTTGCTACTCGGATGTAAATAGTTTTTGTACGCCTCATCGCCTTGGCAATTTTTTGTTGTGGTTGGTGGGACGGTATCACCATGTAGTTCAATTGGTTCGTTTTTGTCGGTGTTTTGGTTAATTGTCATGGACTGTGTGTCCACAAGGTTTCCAGTTGGGTTAATATGCAGCTCTGTGCCTTGGTCTCTTGGTAGTTCGTTAGAGGACACATCAAAATTATTCAACGTAAGCCCCATTGTGGAGATATCTTGACTATCAATTGTCCATAACGGCCCAGTTTGATCTCCGCCTGTGGATGTACTTGACATACAGGGTTCTTTATTCTTACGTTTGCGCTGTGGTTTATCTTGTGTGTCAGATTTCTTGCGTTTTACATTAGTAATATTCGGGAAATCTATCTCATTAAGAGAGAACATGTTGGTCTGCAATGCGCCTTGGGGTTTGGAAATTTCGTATTTCTTAGGTGCCCTTTCGTTTGCCTCATCCCTTGCCTTTTTTCGAAGGGCTATCTTTACGTCACATCCATTAAATTTCGCATCATGGAATTTGCCACAGTTAACACAAACAGGTGCCTGTTCGCAAAAACCCGTGTGTGGCTTTCCGCATCGAGAGCATAAGTCATTAGATCTTCTACATACCTTATGGGAGTGACCGTGTCTCCAGCACTTTTTACATTGTATAACATGTTCAATGTATGGTTTGATAGGGAAAATCACTTAATCGAGAGATACGTGGGAAGGAAGTTTCTTTCCTGTCATCGACAACATTACAAGATCAATATCCACCCTTCCTGTGTCACCATCTGGTCTAGTAAAACGCTTTACTTCCACCACTTGTGGAATGTCGTAAAGCATACCGTATTCGCTGAAATGCTTAACTTGTATATTGTCATAAATATATTTTTCCGTCAGCTCAGGATCAGCTGGGATTTGAACAACTGCTTTCGTCTCGCACTGTTCAGCCGGAATCGATATTTTATACTGTTTCCTCATGGGGTCTTCGACCAAACTATTCACAGTGGCCATGTCTGTACTCTGAACTCTTAGTTTCCTATTGGAAACAAAAAAGATTTCCACCTTCTCGAATTTAGAATATATAAGTTTGCTCAGCTTCATAAGAGGTAGCGACTTTTCATTATGACTCTGTATGATCGCTTCATATATCCTCATATGACTAGTATATTTCCTGATCCTGGGGAGTGGGAATTGTTTTCCATCATCCCTAGTACAATACTCGGTTTCAGGATACACCATTCCGAGATCTTAAAGTGATTTTATTCGAATTATTTTCAAAGTTTCTTATTAATGCGTGTGTTCGCAGCAACGGTTCGCGGGGTTTTCCAAAATTAAAACTTATTCTAACTCCTTGGCGAAAACTGGTATAGTGTTGCCATCGCTTAACAATTTTTTAACTCACCACTAGGAATTGCTGTTGCCTGGACACGTGTAGATTATTTTTTTCTTGAAATAACTCAACAATTAACAAGCCATTGTATGTTTTTATTCAACTTCATTGTTTAATATTGTCAAAGCATGCTGTATTGACAACAAAAACGCTAGGAAACGTGAAAAAGGGAATTATTCGCCGTCAAGCTTATTGTATTTGCCGTTGCGGCAAAAATGTTTCGCCTACCGCCTATCGCTATGGTTATATTTACACACTAAGAAGGAAATCCTGCTATTAAACTATATACGTGGGCAATTCGGAAAGTTCTTAGCCTAGCACAAAAACCGCGGTATAAACAGAAAGTGTTTTGGAAACTTCCACATGTTAAATTTTGTTTCGATCTGGCAACACCTTCATATAGAAACATGTGTTCAAAAAAGACGCATCCGCATTTTTTTTTACAATGGAAAAATTAGAAATGCGTGCTGTCATTAAATATTTACATAAAAAAGGTTTATCGGGACAAGAAATTCATAATGATATGGTGAATGTGTTAGGTGAAAGTGCTCCTTCATATGCAACAGTAAATAATTGGGTTGCTGAATTTAAACGTGGTCGTACAAGCATTGAAGATGAACAATGTAGTGGACGTCCAAAAACAGCAACAACAACAGAAATTGTAGCCAAAGTGCATTATATGGTATTAAATGATCGACGAATAAAAGTGCGTGAAATTGCTAATATCATGGGTATCTCAAATGATCGAGTCCATTTAATTTTGCTTGAAGAACTACAGATGAAAAAGCTTTCTGCAAGATGGGTGCCGCATTTGTTAACAGTCGATCAAAAACGCATACGAATGAACATTTCTCAAGCTTGTTTGGATCGTTTTAAGCGAAATAAAATGGATTTTAAGCGTCGTTTCATAACTGTTGATGAGACATGGATCCACCACTATACTCCAGAG
This sequence comes from Haematobia irritans, assembly GCF_050003625.1. Taxonomy (NCBI): domain Eukaryota; kingdom Metazoa; phylum Arthropoda; class Insecta; order Diptera; family Muscidae; genus Haematobia; species Haematobia irritans. The sequence continues at coordinate 88,738,377 of NC_134397.1, read as the reverse complement.
ACAATAGAACAATCCAAACAATGGACTGAAGCTGGAGGATGTGCCCCAAAGAAGGCAAAAACAATATAATCGGCTGGTAAGGTTATGGCAACGGTTTTTGGGACTTCAAAGGTATTTTATTGATTGACTATCTGCAAAAGGGTAAAACAATAAATTCAGAGTCCAATGCAACCTTTTGGATCAATTAAGAGTGTTTTAACAATGGCTAAAATCAACGAATTAAAGTACGAGTTGCTTGACCACCCACCTTATTCTCCAGATTTAGCTCCCAGTGACTTTTACTTGTTCCCAAATCTAAAAAAATTCCTTGCTGGCATGCGTTTTACCTCAAATGTAGATGCAATTACAGTTGTAAACCACTAATATCGTTAAAAAAACCATCATAAATTATAAATCGTAAATAATAAATTATAAATTACAAATCATAAATGATATTACAAATCATAAATTATATATAATTATCAATTATGAATCATAAAATGTAATTTACCAGTTATAAAAGTTATAAATTGTGAGTTATAGATTATAGTCTATAAGTTGAAAATTATAATTTTAAGTTATACATTATAAATTAGAAGTTATCAATTATAAATCAATAATTAGCGATTATAAATTATGAATTATACATCATAAATTATATATTGGGAATTAAGGATTATGATTTATATTTATTTCTTTTGCATTTTCTTAAAAAGTATTATTGCTTTCAATAGAATTTATAGCTTCCGAACATCTATTTTAATGTTGCTAGCCGTAACCGATCCTGTCATGCATATTGACCGGTTATAGATCTCGTTTACGAAACCCTCTTATCGACCTCACAGTGATTTCGATAAGTTTATACTCCGATGACACACTAAACGCAGCTTGTGCAGGCGAGAGTCTTGCTGCATACTTTTGTCACCTTTGTAAAACTCTTCTTCATCAATCTCTCGAGAAGTTAATAGTTCCGCTAAACTGAAGAAAATAATAGGCAAGGCTAAATATCGCAAAGTTGAATAAAACTTCCGTGGAAATTTTTAACATTACATATAAGAAAATTTGCGGAATAATAAAATTAATAATTGAAAAATCAATATTTGAGTGTTTCGAGCTAAAGAACAGTTTCGACCGATTTATGATAAAAATTTCCCGAAATTATCATTTATATTTGCAGCCTTCGGCACGTGGACTCTTTGGAGTCCGCAACAAACAGATTGTTGCCCAATCCAATTTTACCCAATTTCATTGTAAAGTTTGGATTAATACCACGGGGTAAGGACAGACAAATTTTGCAATTTTGCAAGGACACATCATATTAATTTTCTGTTCATTGACAGAAATTTCCTGCATTGTGGGGCTGTTCCATTGCCTACACAAAAATTATCTTGATTTGAAGAGATACAGAATTTCTCATTTCCATTGGCCCAAAACTCGAAGCAACATTCATAAAATCGCCCAGCAGTTGCGAATGAAATTCTCCCAAAATTCTGAAATACTTGGACGTACATTTCTCCAAACTATAGCTGATAGACCAGGGCTTCAGGACGTCTCCTTGGAACCTGGCCATGTTCATCGACTTTTGTAGGATATAATTTTTATTGATCCGAAAGCCCGATACACAATTTGTTTGACTCCAGTTAATTACCAGCCAGTGCCTGATCTCGAAGTGACCTAAATCTTCTATTGCAAAAAGAAAGAATATATAAAACATTATATTTTTTTTCTTTATAAGTTCCAATTGGAAAAGTAAAAAAACAAACTAATTTAAAGTTCGATGTGAAGTAAAGGGTGTTCTTTTTCGATTTTTTTCCTCCCTCTTTAATTCTTATTACGTTAAACTTAAATTTAATTTGATTTAAAATATTATTATTTTTAAGTTTTTGCAAACAAAGTTTCACAAGTAAATTTTAATTTTCAATTATGTGAATTAAGTCATTTTTCCAATCACCAAAAGTTACTCATTCATAATTTGGTATGAATAGCAACTGAAGTAAGAAAAAAGTAATACGCATAACATTAATAACTTTGCAGCCAAGAGATCCAACATCATGAGGAGGCCTCGTCACTCATCGTTGGGAGAGTAAGTCTGGTGAATCCAATTCTCTTATATGTACTTATAATACGATATTTTGTTGTTGTTTATGAGACCGAGGAATTTTTTTTGGTGTATTACCTATCATAAAAAAAACGCAGCAAGAAAGAATGGTAGATCAAAATGAATGAAGTTTAGAAATTTTACTATTCTTTGTTTACATCTTATTTTCGTATATTGATTTCATCTCGTTTTTTTTTGATCTACATTATTATTTAATATATTAAATTTCTAAGTACCCTACTATTCTAAAATCGGTATTTCGAGTTCCATAGAATTAATGGTGTGATATTTTTTTTTTGTTAATGACTTATTTTGCTTACATGCATTTTTGTACCGTTTTCGAATTATTACATACAATGGCAAGTAGGCTAGTTGGATTCTTTTGATTTGTAGATAATGTAACTCTTTTCTTTTAATTGTTATTACAATAAAAAACAAAAATCATTGAATTTAATAATGAATTGGTAAATTGGAAAGTGTTTTCTTGCTGGATGTGAGGGAAATCAGGTAAAGATTGATGTAGGGATTTTAGCTCAAATTCTCCGCGTCGCTAAAATCATGGTAGGGATGGTGCAGAGACGCAGGCTCCATTCCATCTGTGGCTAAATAGCGTTACGAAGAGCTAGTGGTTGGGTTGTTTTTTTTTTTTTTTTTGTAACTTCTATTGAGAATAAAGTATGTTTTTTTTTTATTGTATATAATATTTCGATTTACCAAAGTACCGGGAGTCTTTAAAAATTTTAATTAAAAATTTTAATTCGAGTATGAAATTGGGAGGGGGTGAACAAGAAACCACCCCATCCGGCTGACCGCTAGCGGCATTAATGACTCCCAAAAGTTCTCCTCTCGTCTTTTCCAAGTCGATCCTCGATCTTCTAGGAAGATCGGTTAATTGGAACATTACAACATCGATTTATAAATGGTCTATCAGTTATGGACATTAGAGGCCATTAATTTAATGTAAAGAATTTGAGTGGCTTCGATGAAACAAACTTTCTTCTGAAAGACCGGCTCAGATGGCACGTTGGCAGAGGTTTAATTTAAAATTAGAGCTCCCAAGGACATCGGGTGTATATAGAGATTTCTCAAGTAATTATCTCCATATACAAAATATGGGTCGACGGGAAATTTCCGCATTTATTATTGGATCTCACAAAAATCTAAATTCAAAATTTCTGACAAATCTTATGAAAATGTTAGACTGGGAAAAATTTCTTAAAACAAATCGGAAGATGGGTTTATATGTAGGATAGGTTAGGTATGGTGGCAGCCCGATATTTCAGGCTCACTTAGGCTATTCAGTCCATAGAACTTCTCTCTTATCACTAGTGCTGCCCGATTCTACTTTAAGCTAAATTACAAGGGATCTCCTTTTTTATAGCCGAGTCCGATGGTGTTCCACATTGCAGTGAAACCAGTTAGAGAAGCTTTGAAACATTCAGAAATATCATCAGCATTACTGAGGTGGGATAATCCACTGTTGACAAATTTTTTGGTGTTCGGCCGAAGCTGGAATCGATCCCACGAATTTGTGTATGCTAGGCGGGCATGCTAACCATTGCACCACTGTGGCTCCCAAATGTAGGTGCTATATCACAAAATTGTCGGTATGACCCAACTTCGAAGACGACAAAAATTAGGTCTACTGCTATATTGTCTTAAAATTGTATCTTTATCAAGAGTATATAGGGTCAAAAATCGGTATTTTAACATGTTAAAAATGGACAATACAAATGATTTGCATTTCTCTTTCTAAACACATATATGTTTATAGGCTATTTCTAAATTAATATATGTTTGCATCTAAGCATATTATATTTCAAAACATTTTATGTCCCAAACATAATATGTTCTAACATATCAACATATATGTCCCAAACATGTTATGCTACTTTATGAACATTATATGCTTGCCCATAAAAATATTGTGTTAAAAAGTTTGAGTTCCAAACATATAATGCATCTAAGCATATTATATTTCCAAACATTTTATGTCCCAAACATAATATGTTCTAACATATTAACATAAATGTCCCAAACATGTTATGCTAGTTTATGAACATTAAATTTTTGCCCTTAAAAATATTGTGTTAAAAAATTTGAGATCCAAACACATAATTTTTACACACTTATAGAAAACATTCTTCTTCGTCCGTGTAGTAAAACCTACTTTTATATCACCGTGAAATTTCACCCATATAAATACCCTTTGAATCGACTGAAATCCAGCACTTCGATTTTCGTTGTTCGATTAAAACCCCTAATGTAATCTAATTTGTCGAAATATTTCTTTAGTAGCAAATCAAATATAGGAAGTGCTTTTCATATTTTGTTTCGTCGGAGTCGAGCAAAATTTCTACGACACCGGCTTCGACTCCAGCAAAATCTTCACACTCCAAGACTCCGACTCCACAGTCCTGCTATATTCAGCTGTAAACCAGCTTTACTTTTTTAAATCGAATTATTTAGAAATATAAAATGGTTCGCAATCATCCATCCACAAGACTTTATAAAATAAAATCGTCTTCATATATATTTTGTACTTGAAAAACGGTGGTATAGTCTTTTCCAGGGAACGGGTCCTAGCAGAGTACAAGAAGGCAGAAAAGATCCTGAGGATGGTATTTTGTAAAAAATTGCAGGAAACTTTTCTGTAATAGAAAAGGGATCCATTTTTTCCTACTAAAAATAACCTACCCCAATAAACACAAACGTTTGAAAAATGCTAAATTTCAAAAATTTTCAAAGCAATAGGGTAATATTATGTTAGTTGAGAAATTGTTGAGAAAATCGCGTTCTCAACAATAAACAGACATTACCATCAACAGTAAAATTCAACACATTAGCAATAATTTCTCAAGTGTTATTCTCAAATTCAAATGCATCGCTACTCAATAATTTCTCAAACAATTTTCGATGCGAGTCAAATTAAAAATTAACATTAACATTAAAATTAACTTTTATAAATGATATCCCCACTTCTAATTGAAAGTCAAAGCCAAAATTCTATGAATTTTGCATAATTTATTCATTTTCGTCAAAATAAAATATATAATAATACACTACATAATACACTACAATACTAATTGAAAAATAAATATATTATTAAACATATCAACAAATAAGAACAAAACAACAAAACTTTAAATATACAAAAAAGTATTTACAATATTTGTAAACACTTTTGCATAGATAATTCGATTTTCTTCCTGTTTGTGTCATAAAACTGTATTGAAATTAATTAATATGCTGGCAAGTTGAAATTAGGAACGTGCTGGATCCATTTTAAGCTGATAATAGGATGTAAATTAAACTGGCGATGTGATGCACATTTTCATCCAGAAGTTAATGATATGGAATAATATCAAGTTTTTAACAATTTTAATTGGTTGCACTCTGAAATCTTTCTGGAAAATGTCGATAGGCTACTCATTTTTCATCGGCCAGCTTCTTAATATTTGCAAGAATGTAAAGATTTTAGTTTTCTGCAAAAAGATTTAAATTTAGTGACTACTCTAAAATATTGATTTAATTTTTCATATTGACCAATTATTATAAACTATTTGAAGCAGTTCCAGTTAATTGTCCAACATTTTTTCTTCGGTCAGCTTTTTAATGTTTTCAAGAACGTAGAATCCATAATTTTGGTTTTCAGTAGTCTTGTGTCGTTCCGGAACAAACTAGTTCCAATGAACGGTTCACTAAAAGGAACGACTGTCACTAGTTCAATCTCTTTCATCCTCATCGTTCCTTTTGTCATTTAGTTTTATTTTCAACTTACACTCCATAGTTCCGCGGATCGCAATTTGATTTTTTGACTTTTGTTTGAGCTATAAGACAATTTATTCATTTTGGCGCGTATGTATATTAAATCATTGATTGGTATGCTGCTATTCAAGAAAATCATTAGTTCCAGCTCAGTTTAGTTACTTCTTTAAACTTTCCATTCATTATTGTTTCTTCCTATATTACTATAAACTATTTTAAGTAATTTTGCTCAATTTTTAATATTTTTTGTATCTTTCGTTTGACAACGAACTTCGTTGATCATAGTAAACAATACCATATCTGCCTTTAGTAGATGACAGTGATGACAAATATAAAAAGCTAGAACGAAAAGGAACGATGGAACGATTTGAAGGAACTAGTTCCTTTGTACAAAAGGAACGACGAGTCCGAATCACTATGGTGAACGATTTTGCCCAAGACTAGTTTTCAGCAAAGAGATATACATTTAGTGACTTCCTTAAAATTTTATTTCATTTTTTATTTTCACTTTCCTATTATTAGACACTATTTGGAGTAAATTCAGTTATTTGTCTAAAATTTTATAATATTTTTATTTCTTCCAATTCATCACGAACTTCGTTGCACAAAGAACCCAATAAACACAGGATGAGCGTTTTTCAAATGCAACAACTTTTCAGTTTGAGGGTAAATATAATTTTCAACATAAATTCAACTTGACTTGAAATAGCTCATCTTCAATACATCTTCAAATTGTTTGCGAATTACTTCCAATTTGCCAAAATGTTGACGAAATCTTTGAAAAGGTGTTGAAGATAATATGAGAAAACTTTGACAAAACACTACCCTAAAATGCAAGGAAAAAACCATGTGGTTTTCAATACTTATTTGTGCAACGAAGTTCGTGGTCAATTGCAAGAAATTAAAAAAATGGAAAATTTTAGACAAATAACCAAATAGTTTATAAAAATAGGTAAGTGAAAATAAAAAATGAAATAAAACTTTAAGGAAGTCACTAAATGTATATATCTTTGCAGAAAACTAAAATTATGGATTCTACGTTCTTGAAAACATTAAAACGCGGACCGATGAAAAAATGGTGGACAATTAACTGGAACTGCTTCAACTAGTTTATAATAATTGGTACGTCAATATGAAAAATTAAATCAACACTTTAGAGAAGTCACTAAATTTAAATCTCTTTGCAGAAAACTAAAACCTTTGGATGCTACATTCTTGTAAACATTAAGAAGCTGACCAATGAAAAATGAGTTGCTTATCGACAAGAAAAAGTTTCCAGAAGCATTACAAGTGCAACCAATTAAAATTGTTAAAAACAACAAATTGTTGAAATCAACAACTTCTGGATGAAAATGTGTAAATGAAAATATGCTATTATCAGTTTAAAATGGATATTTTGTGAATTCGTTCTGCTGGAAATCAATTCTAACACGCGGTCCAGTACGTTCCTAATTTAAATTTGCCCGCATGTTAATAAATTTTAATGCTGTTTTATGACACCAAAAGGAAGGAAAACGAATTATCAATGCAAAAGTGTTTACTAATAATGTTTAAGATATTTAAAGTTTTGTTGTATGTTTTTTTTTTGTTCTTATTTGTTGATATGTTTAATAAGATTATTATTTATCAATTGGTATTGTAATGTATTATGTAGTGTAGTGTATTATTATATATTTTATTTTGATGAAAATGAATAAATTATACAAAATTCATAGAATTTTGGCTTTGCCTTTCAATTTGAAGTGGGGATATCATTCATACAAATTTAGGTTGAAAAGTATTTGCAACGATGTTAATTTTGAATTTGACTCGCATCGAAAATTGTTTGACAAATTATTGAGTAGCGATGCATTTCAATTTGAGGATAACACTTGAGATATTATTGCTAATGTGTTGAATTTCACTGTTGAGGGTAATGTCTGTTTTTTGTTGAGAACGCGATTTTCTCAACAATTTCTCAACTTGAATATTACCCTAATCCTTTGAAAAAATGTTTGAAAAATTGTTGAAATTTAGCATTTTTCAAACGTTTGTGTTTATTGGGAAGTATTAAAAACCACATGGTTTTTTCGTTACATTTTAGGGTAGTGTTTTGTCAAAGTTTTCTTATATTATCTTCAACACCTTTTCAAAGACTTCGTCAACATTTTGGCAAATTCGAAGTAATTCGCAAACAATTTGAAGATGTATTGAAGATGAGCTATTTCAAGTCAAGTTGAATTTATGTTGAAAATTATATTTACCCTCAAACTGAAAAATTGTTGCATTTGAAAAACGCTCATCCTGTGTTTATTGGGAAAACATGTTCAAATTGTTTGCGAATTACTTCCAATTTGCCAAAATGTTGACGAAATCTTTGAAAAGGTGTTGAAGATAATAGAGAAAACTTTGACAAAACATTACCCTAGTATGCAACGAAAAAACCAAGTGGTTTTCAATACTACTTTGTGCAACGAAGTTCGTGGTCAATTGGAAGAAATAAAATAAATTGACAAATAACTGAATTTACCCCAAATAGTTTATAATGATAGGTAAGTGAAAATAACAAATGAAATAAAAATTTAAGGAAGTCACTAAATGAATATATCTAATCCAAAAACTAAAATTATGGATTCTACGTTCTTTAAAACATTAAAAATCTGACCGATGAAAAATGTTGGACAATTAACTGGAACTGCTTCAAATAGTTTATAATAATTGGTAAGTCGAAATTAAATCAACACTTTAGAGAAGTCACTAAATTTAAATCTCTTTGCAGAAAACTAAAATCTTTGGATGCTACATTCTTGCGAACATTAAGAAACTGACCGATGAAAAATGAGTGGCTTATCGACAAGAAAAATTATTCAGAAACATTTCAATGTGCAACAAATTAAAATGTTAAAAACTTGATATTACTCCATATCAACAACTTCTGGATGAAAATGTGCATCATATCATCAGTTTAATGTACATCCTTTTATCACTTTAAAATGGATTTTTTGTGAATTCCTTCTGCTGGAAATCTATTCTAACACGCGGTCCAGCTCGTTCCTAATTTCATAATTGACCGCATATTAATTGATTTTAATGCAGTTTTATGACTCCAACAGGAAGGAAATTATCTATTCAAAATTGTTTACAAATCATGTTTAATGCGCCTTGCAGACTATAAGTTTATCCGGACGACAGTGGTCGTGTCGAACATATTCCATATATTGGCCACATTATAAGTTAAGCCCCAAGGCATAATCGATACTGCTGCATGTTTATGGGATCGATAACACATTTACCGATTATTTTATCATCAACAAATTGTAGTATCGATTGGACACACAGTAAGATTATTTAAAAACACAGACATTCCGTCCGGAAAAACTTATAGGTTGTAAGATGCATAAGTTTTGTTGTTTTGTGCTTATTTGTTGATATGTTTAATAAGATTTTTATTTTTCAATTAGTATTGTACACCCAAACAATTTTGGCATTCATAACAGCAGAAATGTTTGCTGAAACAGCAGTTTTTGTTTGCTGAAAAATGGACAGCAGTAGGACGTAGTTGTTTCAGCAAACATTCGTTAGTTGGAACAGCAAACATTTTTTACAGCTAAAATAGCAAACAAATGCTGCTGAATTAGCAAACGTGTATGCTAAAAGTTTTTGTCAAACATCGCTGCTGAAATAGCAAACTGCGTTAAGCGGACCTACACGGTCGGATAAACACTACGACAGATGTTCCCCTATTTGTTGTGTGTTCGTTCAACTATTGCCTTTACACAGCACGAACAAATATGATGACAACATGAAAAAATAAGAAGAAACATAAACAATGAAGAAGTAAAAAATTTATGGTTGAAGCCATTTTTTACTAAAAAATGGAAGAAAACAATAAAAATCCCGGTATTTGTGGCAATACAATGATTCCTGAAGTAATCCACATTTAATAAATTACAAATTACTTTATGAATTTCGAAATACTTCTCGCCTAGTTTTCCACGAATGGAAGTGGAATTTTTCTACGTTTTTTGCCACAATTCTGGTTTAGATTTATATATATTAAATTCCCATGCAGAATTTGCAATCCATCATTAATTTCATTGCAGAAATGCTTGTTTTTGTTATGAAAATAAATTTGTTTTTGACAATGTTTGGCGAACATCCCCTTAAGGCCGGTATGCACTTCTAGAGAAAAATTTCATTCCCATAAGAAATGCATTGCTATTTAAGGTAACGAAATTTTCGGTAGCGTTCAATTTTGTAAGCTGGTACGCACCTCTAATGAAAATAACAGGGTTGTCAAAAGCAAATTTTGCCGGCAAACATTTAATTTAGTACAATCATAGTGTGCGTAAAAGTTTTAAAAGGTCTGTAAATAATAAACAATTTATTTGAGGAATATTTGGAACATATATTAACAGTTTTTAAAAGCGATTAGCTGGTTTAAAATTTGTGTACACAGCCCTGTTTTTTTGTTGTAGACTTAAGTAAATTTTTGCTACCGAAACTTCGCTAGAGGTGCATACCGGCTTTTAAGGTATTTAAAGTTTTGTTGTTTGTTTTTTTTTTCTTATTTTTTGATATTGTTACGAATTTGATAATTATAGATATAAGTTTATTTAAATTAGTTTCCGTTAATTTAAAACTTCAAATTGTAACGATAAAATTTCGCTATCACTTGTTGGAATCATCTATTCATTTTCTAGTATTTTCCTGAATTTCTTTTATGTTCTTTTGTTTGCTTACCGAAATGTTAGTTCTTACGCTCTCATAGAATAACAACCCCTTTGCTTTGTTATTTTGCTTTCTCATTTCATCTCATTGTCTATTGTCATTGTTGTTGTAGTAATGCGAGCATATATCTATGTGAGTGTGTATGTGTTTGGCAGCCACCAGACGAATAACTTAATGGTCGTAGATCCTTCTAGCATTGTCTAAGAATGTTCTGGCTTTGCCAGAATATTGTAGTGCTACCAGAATGTTTTCGTATTGCCACACCGTCATATATAAAAGCGCTCGCATGCTGCTAACGAGTCAGTCTTAATTAAAGCGTCAAACGAATAACTTCAGTGTGAACGAATTGTAAAGTGTGAAGTCATAGTAAATAAATTGTAGATTGTCGTTATTTAAAAGAACTGTGTTTTAATTGTCGGGTAATTAAAAACGCCTAAATATAAAAACGTAACAATATGTTTAATAGGATTATTATTTATCAATTGGTATTGTAGTGTATTATGTAGTGTAGTGTATTATTATATATTTTATTTTGATGAAAATGAATAAATTATACAAAATTCATAGAATTTTGGCTTTGACTTTCAATTTGAAGTGGGGATATCATTCATACAAATTTAGGTTGAAAAGTATTTGCAACGATGTTAATTTTGAATTTGACTCGCATCGAAAATTGTTTGACAAATTATTGAGTAGCGATGCATTTCAATTTGAGGATAACACTTGAGATATTATTGCTAATGTGTTGAAGTTCACTGTTGAGGGTAATGTCTGTTTTTTGTTGAGAACGCGATTTTCTCAACAATTTCTCAACTTGAATATCACCCTAATCCTTTGAAAAAATGTTTGAAAAATTGTTGAAATTTAGCATTTTTCAAACGTTTGTGTCTATTGGGTTTGTTTTGATTTTCATTTCATTTATTTATTTTCGCATAATCTGTAAGCCTATTGTGGCCAAATCGATTATAAGCATCAACATGAGAGACCATAAGTACAATATTGAGATATTACTACTTAATAGACAAATAGATAACTTAATAATAAAGCTACAAATAAAAATTACAAGTTTATAATTATGAAATTGTACATATAAAATTTTACATATAAATTTTATGCCAACACGTTTCCGCAACACGCGAACATGACCTTTTACTAACGGATTTGTAGCCGCAACGTGTTGTGTCGCAAGGTTTATCCGACCGTATAAGGTGCCCTTTAGTTCAAATAGCTAACATTTTTACATTTTTTACTAACATTTAACAACAAATGTTTGTTGTCCCAGCAACAAAATTTGTCGTTTTATAACGATATTTTGAAAAAAATCGAAGTCAATTAAAGAGCTATTGGAAGTTGGAGTGTTGTCCAGGATTTATTTTCGTTTGTTTTTCTTCTTTGGCCTTATACACGCGGATAAAACGTAACAATGTTAAGACAATCTGTAATGAAAAGAAGTAAAATACAATTAGTAATTACACTAGTTTACACCAAAACACACATTGGATGAGAGGTGGCTTTTTTATGTATTTTCACAATACACAAATCATATTTCGAGCTAGAAACGTCCGATTATTGGTACTTAAATGCAAGGTATTGAGATGACGAACAAACAACTGGATCTTCTATAAGTTAGTTGGTTGAAAATATATCGATGAAATTAAGGCACATTTCCAAAAAATGTGTTTATAACGTGTCATTTTTCGGTCGTTTTTATTCTTGTTGTTCTTTATTCTTATTTTCGTTTCATCTTTGGCCTTATACCCGTGGATAAAACATAACAATGTTACGACAATCTTTAATAAAAAGAAGAAAAACAAGTATATACGAAAAACAAGTATATACGGAGGGTACATAAGCTTCGGCCTGGCCCATGGCACCATGGATTGCGTAGAAACTTATTCTACACACTGCCATCCACAATCGAATTACTTAAGTTGCGGTAACGCTTGCCGATGGCAAGGTATCTTAAAACCTCCTAACACCATCTTCTATATTTTATGTAAGTCCATACCCTGCCAGCATTTCAAAGTTCCATTTCAACTTCATCGTTACCACAGACTCGTAAATGTCACTTCAACCATCATGAAAAGGTACATCAAAAAGTACATGAAAGTAATTTGCCATCCCTACTGTTAACAAAGCCATTTGTTTTTTTGTGAAACGCCAAGCGCAACCAGCTTGTTATATTTTAATTAAATAAAAACGAAAATAAAGTTCTGAAAACATAGATTATACGTTTAAAATTGTGAAAGGTATATTGGTGAACAATTTGGTGATTTTCCAAATGGAATAAAGTGATTGTTTTTCAGATATTTTACAGACACGCTGCCTCCATGGAATAAAAACACTGGTTGATAGACGCAGCAACATGTAACTCGCTACTTGTAACTCAACATCATCATTAATGCCAAAAATTATGTTAAATGTAATGTGATAGTGGTATAAATGTTATATTTTTAAGAATTTGTATATGTTTAATCAAATTAATAAATATCTAAACAAACGTGTTTTACTCGACCACAATGATTCTTTTACAACTATCTTAAAATGCACTTTTTCTGATTGTTTGGAGGGTCCCTTATTGGCGTCGTTCTAAATTGATCTATAAAGGCACCTAATAATTGCACTCATGCGAAACATTTTTGTAGTAACTTGGCGTGGTACAACTTCTCAATAGTGACGGCGCTTTTCCGACGAGTTTTTGATGTCGTATATGATTGTTTTCGACGTAGTGGGGATTCTCAAAAGAGTCCCCAAATTCAAAAAATGTTGGCAGGGTACGTGCACCCTCACAAAAAATCGCTTCTGTAACATATACTCCCAAACATATTTTGCTTCAAGCATATACATTTTTGGGTATTGCCCAAACATTTATATGTTTGATCTCTTCCAATATATAATATGTTTGAAAGCATATTGGTCTAAACAATATATGTTTGGTTAGTCTAAGTTCCAAACATTTTGTATTTTTGCATCCAAATTCAATATTGTTGTCTTCCAAAAAACAATATGTTATTATGTGAACATATAATATGTTTGAAAGCATTTTGCACCCAAAAATATTATATGCTTAAAAAAAATTCTCCCAAACAATATTGTGCTCAAAATTTTATTTATTTATTTATATATTTACAATCATAATGAATTATGAAAATAAACAGGTAATATAGGTGCTAACAACATAGGTTTTCGACCTGAATGCTCAAAATTTTGTTTCTGCCTAATTGTATATTCCCTCACATCTTTCTCACTTCCACGAGATTTTTTAGTTCTTAGCACCTTTTTCTGTAATACAAACATTGTAGAAGAAATTATTCAATTTTATGAATTTTTTTAATTTAATTTTACCTTTTGCCGGACGGGGATTCGAACAGCGGACCACACAGTTTGTAAGGATCAAAGAAGTAGCTGATCAATTGCCCAAGGGAAAATAAAATGTTAATTTTGTAATAACAAGCAACAACCGCCAACTTAATTCAATATCGCTCCCTGTTAAATAGCGCTCCAAGCTACTAAACACATATATGTTTATAGGCTATTTCTAAATTAATATATGTTTGCATTCAAGCATATTATATTTACAAACATTTTATGTCCCAAACATAATATGTTCTAACATATTAACATATATGTCCCAAACATGTTATGCTAGTTTATGAACATAATATGCTTGCACTCAAAAATATTGTGTTTAAAAATTTGGGTTCCAAACATATAATGTTTATAGCCAAACATATGAAAAACAGTCTTTTTCAACCGTGTGGTATATATTAAATCAAAAAAGATCGATCAAATACACAGTCTCTCATAATTTTACATACCCCTGAATTTTTTACCTCTTAACTAAACATGTTTCTTGTTGTTGTTTATAACCCATACCAAAAATATCTTCTTGAAAATTAACAATTACTTTGATTTTCAAATTAATTTACTAAAACGAAAAGATATATACGCATATTTTTTAAAATTCGATTATTTAATGAAAATATAAATTATTTAACCGTATGTAAACTAGTGTGAGACTGTGTACGTATGTAATTCAGTTTGACAAAATAGACATAAAATTTTGACAAAATTTTCTATAGAAATAAAATTATTACAAAATTTTCAATAGAAATAAAAATTTTGACAAAATTTTCTTTAGAAAGAAAATTTTGACATAAATTTCTACAGAAATAAAATTTTAACAAAATTTTCTATAGAAATAAAATTTTGGGAGATTATTTTTGGCTCGAGTGGCGACCATGATTATGAACCGATATGGACCAATTTTTGTGTGATTGGGGATCGGCTATATATAACTATAGACCGATATGGACCAATTTTGGTATGGTTGTTAGCGGCCATATACTAACACTACGTTCCAAATTTGAACCGGATCGGATGAATTTTGCTCCCCCAAGAGGCTCCGGATGTCAAATCTGGAGAACATTTTATATGGGGCTATATATAATTATGGACCGATATGGACCAATTCTGGCACGATTGTTAAAGATCATATACTAACACCATGTTCCATGCTATATATAATTATGAACCGATGTGGACCAATTTTTGCGTGGTTATTAGAGACCATATACCAACATCATGTACCAAATTTCAGGCGGAACGGATGAAATTTGCTTCTCTTTGAGGCTCCGCAACCCAAATCTGGGGATCGGTTTATATTGGGGGCTATATATAATTATAAACCGATGTGGACCAATTTTTGCATGGTTGTTAGAGACCATATACCAACACCATATACCAAATTTCAGCCTAATCTGGGGATCGGTTTATATGGGGGCTATATATATAATTAAGGACCGATGTGGACCAATTTTCGCATGGTTGTTAGAGACCATATACCAACACCATGTACAAAATTTCAGCCAGATCGGATGAAATCTGCTTCTGTTAGAGGCTCCACAAGCCAAATCTGGGGATCGGTTTATATGGGGGCTATATATAATTATTGACCGATGTGGACCAATTTTTGCACGGTTGTTAGAGATCATATACCAATATCATGTACCAAATTTCAGCCGGATCGGATGAAATTTGCTTCTCTTTGAGGCTCTGCAAGCCAAATCTGGGGATAGGTTTATATGGGGGCTATATATAATTATGGACCGATGTGGACCAATTTTTGCATGGTTGTTAGAGACCATATAGCAACACCATGTACCAAATTTCAGACGGATCGGATGAAATATGCTTCTGTTAGAGGCTCCACAAGCCAAATTTGAGGGTCCCTTTATATGGGGGCTATACGTAAAAGTGGACCGATATGACCCATTTTCAATACCATCCGACCTACATCAATAACAACTACTTGTACCAAGTTTCAAGTCGATAGCTTGCTTCGTTCGGAAGTTAGCGTGATTTCAACAGACGGACGGACGGACATGCTTAGATCGACTCAGAATTTCACCACGACCCAGAATATATATACTTTATGGGGTCTTAGAGCAATATGTCGGAATGACAAAGTTAATATACCCCCATCCTATGGTGGAGGGTATAAAAAATAGTAATTCACTAATTTACACCAAAACATACATTTGATGAGACGTGGCTTTTTATGCATTTTCATCTCCTGAATTCGTCCTTTTTTTTCAATAGACAAATCATATCTCGAGCTAGAAATGTCCGATTATATCGTTATTGGTACTTAAATTCTAGGTATTGAGATGACGAAAACGTGTACAAATGGATCTGTTATGTTAAGTGGTTGAAAATAATTCGATGAAAATAGGGCAGGTTTTCAAAAAATGTGTTTATAACGTGTCATTTTTCGGTTGTTTTTATTCTAGTTGTGCTTTATTCTTACGTTTGAGTGTCATCTTTACGAGCATGAAGAGAAACCGGACTTTTTTCAACGGGTGGTGTTTTTCCGCCCGCACAGAATCGCAGTAAAATATTAAGTTTGTGAAAATGTGCCCTATTTTCATCGATATGTTTTGAAACACTTAACTTATCACAGATCCAACGATATAACCGGCCATTTTTAGCTTGAGACATGATTCTCGAGTCTAGAAAAAAAGGACGAAAAACTAAAAATATAAGGATATCTCAAAAACTATTCCATAAGAAAAATTTTAACCTCTATTTTCGAGTTCAGAAGATGAAAATATATAAAAAAGTGACCTCTCGTCATATGTACATGACAAACATTTTATTTTGTAAGCTAGTGTTAGTTATAGGAATAGTGTTGAACGATGTCATCACCCTGCCAACATTTTTGGGGCCAACAATTTGGGGGCGCTTCTGAGAATCCCCACTACGTCGAAATCAGTCGTATACGATATCCAAAACTCCTCGGAAAAGCGCTATTGAGAAGTTGTACCACGCCAAGTTACTACAAAAAAGTATCGCATGAGTGCAATTATTAGGTGCCCTTCTGGATACATTTAGAAGGACGCCAATAAGAGCCCCTTCAAACAATCAGACAAAGTTCATTTTAAGATAGTTGTAAAAGAATCAATGTGGTCAAGTAAAACACGATTGTTTAGATGTTTATTAATTTTCTTAAACAATTATAAATTCTCATAAATATAACATTTATACGACTATCACATCACATTTAACATATTTTTATGCATTAATAAAAGATTGATGTTGAGTTACAAGTTACATGTTGTAGCGTCTATCAGCCAGTGCCTTTATTCCCAATTGAGGCAGCGTGTCTGGAAAAATATTTGAAAAACTATCACTTTATTCCATTTGGAAAGTCAAAAATTGTTCACCAATATACCTTTCACAATTTTAAGCGAAATAACTATGTTTCCAGCACTTCACTATCATTTTTATTTAAATAAATTATAAGAAGCTAGTTGTGCTTGGTGTTTCACAAAATATAAAATGGCTCTTGTAACAATAGTGATGGCAAAATACTTTCATGCGAATAGTGATGGAAAAATACTATCACAGTTGGCGATTGTTGCAGTGTCACTTTCGAGTCTGTGGTAGCGATGAGGATGAAATGGAACTTTGAAATGCTGGCAGGGCAATGGTGGTCAATAAAATAGGTACTTTTGAGATTGCCCAGTTTCAGCTTTCGAGCGTAAATGCGTTTGTTAGTAACTCGGGCGTTTTTGGCGGAAATTTCTAGAATTTTTCCATTTCTACTACGGACATTTATTTACTGAGTTTTTATATATCTTCACAGTGAAGGATTTGGAAAAAAAAGAAAGGAGAAAGACCATTTTTATTTTTGCGTGCTAGCTGATAGTCTGTCCATCGTTGTTTGTGTTGTAATGTTTCTGCAATGTCTGCGGAGGATCCCAATAGGCAGGCTGGTAGGCCTGGTGGCAGGTCTATAGGCAAAAGGAATTCAGGTTTGGAAAGGACCGCAGGCAAAATGAAGGAGCGGAGAATTGGGAGTAGTGCGGCTATCAGAAATGATGTTGTAGACGCGATATCGAAAATTGGTGGGTACGCCACCGTCAACAATAACCATTATTTCTATGACGACAGCAACCCCGGCCCATACATGGTGTACGTGGATGTGATCTCTCCAAGTGACATTAGACAACCATGTGGATACCGACATATCAGAAGAGGAGATAGTCAAAATGTTTAGAAGCGAAGGAGCAGATATTTTGAAGACCTTTAGAGGAAGAGAAAAGAGGGAGATGATTTTTCCCCACAAAAACAGTGAATATATTGTTTAAGGGACTTGTATTGCCCGAATATGTTTTGGCGTACGATTATGCGAGAATAAAAGTTATGCCACACATCCCTTTTTCACAATGCTTCAGGTGTTACCGCTTTAATCATTTCGCCAAACACTGCAAGCAATCGGCTGCACTATGTCGCGTATGTTTTCCCCACCACTCTATCTAAAAACGTCACTTGCACGAACTGCAAAGAAAACCACAGTCCAACGGATAAAGATAGCCCGGCTAGAGCCAAAGCTTTCATCAGGCGCACCATGTTTATGGAGAATATTTCTCTTAGTGAGACCAAAATCAAATACCAAATAATATTTTCGAATAGTCTTTACATGCTCGATGAAGACATCGAACAGAGTTTTCCATCGCTACCTAAGAAAACGAATCATAAATCCATAATTGCGCCTAGGAGGAATATCCAGAATCCGCCGGGCCCCAGTGCTCGAGGAAATTTCGAGACTGCGGGTCGGCAGCTTTCTGGATAACTTTAATCGTGACGTTCAACCGATAATAGAACAAAACACGATCCACATCAAACCGCACAATAAGTGTATCCCCAAACCTTGGTGGTGCCAAAAAACGGCACGTCGTTTTAGACTAAGATTGGCGGCCAGAGCTAAATACTATTTGACCAGGTCATTTGAAAACCTTACTTTATTTCAAGAAGCCGAAGACTGCCTTAAAACTTTTATTAAGAAGAATGAAAATTCTCGAAGCTCATTGATGAAATGCCAAAAGCCCCCTCGAGCCAAGCTTTTTGGAAACTGACAAGAAATGTCAAGAAATATAATGTCTAGTTCCACTACTACATTATGACGAATTTACCGAATTTCTTAATTCTAGAAACCCAAGATAAGATTTCCTACGAACACATCAAGAAACTTCCTCTGGTCGAGAAAAAGAATTTCTTCAGAATGATTGCGGATATTTGCAGGAAGGATATACGAATAGGGAGGGATATACGAATTTCCCCTATCCCAAAGAGAGGTAAAGATCCGGCCATCATCAACAAATACAGACCAATCGCACTACTCTGTGTCCCACTGAAGCTTGAAATAAAAATAATATTCAGAGACATATGGACATTAATAATATGCTGCCGAGTAGATGCTATGCCTTTAGGCGTAGACAATCGACTTCCATGTGCATAAATGATCTCATAAATCAGATTTATCATCTTAAATCAAGAGATCATCACGTCCTTGGTTTTTGCGTAGACGTGGAAAATGCATACGATTGTGTTAATATTTCGAAACTTACGGAAACTTACTTGAAACTTACGGAAACTTACTTGATACCACAATAATTGCCTGGATCTCAGATTTCTTGGCTAATACACCCATAGAAAAATTATTACCATACGGGCTCAAATCGATTCCGTACGTTATTGATAGTTAGTTTGTACCGAACGGTACAAACGGTACGCAAAGCATGAAAGTATCATATGGTATTATGAAAATACCAAAATGGTATTGAAAATAATACCTAAGCGGTACTAATATTTATACCATAAAGGTATTGATGTATAAACAGTGCGGTATTACCAATACATGTTAGTTTAATAAAACACACGCAACAAAGACTTTTTCTTTAATGTATTTAGTATATAAAATACATACATTTACATACCACATTTTTTCATCTTATTATTTGCTAAAAGTTATCCTCAAGGTATTCTCTAAATTCTATTTCCCATCGCAGGCATTGCATGCCTCAAGTTGTTTGCTGTGAAATTTGGAAAGCTTTTGTACGTCACATCTAATGAGAGAAGAATGCCGAATTAACAAAAATTAATAATAGTATCTAAAACCTGCTAAAACCGTGGTGCAATGGTTAGCATGCCCGCCCTGCATACACAAGGTCGTGGGTTCGATTCCTGCTTCGACCGAACACCAAAAAGTTTTTCAGAAGTGGATTATCCCACCTCAGTAATGCTGGTGACATTTCTGAGGGTTTCAAAGCTTCTCTAAGTGGTTTCACTGCAAAGTGGAACGCCCTTCGAACTCGGCTATAAAAAGGAGGTCCCTTATCATTGAGCTTAACATGGAATCGGGCAGCACTCAGTGATAAGAGAGAAGTTCACCAATGTGGTATCACAATGGACTGAATAGTCTAAGTGAGCTGATACATCGGGCTGCCACCTAACCTAACCTAAAACCTGCTAAAAGACTCACATTAACTTTTTAATTTTCATTGTTTTAATTATAAATGTATAACGTGTGTCTAGAAGTTTTGGAATCAAGCTCTTTTTGTAAATATCAGTTCTTAAAAGTCCAAAAACTTTTTCTCATATTAATCGGAATCGTGAAGAAAAATCGCCTAAAAGTAGGCCGTAGAAATATTTACAAAGACTCATCAACTACGAATCACCCTGTGAATGAAGCAATCTTCACTATTTAACATAATTTTTTACATTAGGGTTGTTTTCTTTTTGCACTGGATGCAACATTTGTATGAGCTATCCAGAACATCGTTGCACTGGTGTTCTATCCAGAACATCTCATCAGTGCAAGTCGCGCCGATGTTGCCAGATTTTATTGTGACTAATTTGTCGAAAAACATGAAATTCAAAGTGGTACAGTGTCATAAATAATCGCAGCATTAAATATTTATTACTAATTGGAGCATTTCATACATTAAAAATGCAAGATTTCACTTCTTTTCTGTGATTGTTTTTTTAACAGCTGATTTCAGTGTTGCATATTTTTGGAGATGTCCTGGATAAACGAGTACTCTGTTTTCTTTTAGTCCTCCACGGCTTAGCATATCCAGTGCTAAAAGAAAACAGCCCTATTAATAAATGAATGCTGTTGAGTTACAAGTAGCAAGTTACATGTTGCAGCGTCTATCAGCCAGTGTTTTTATTCTCGATAGAAGAGCCATTTTATATTTTGTGAAACGCCATGCGCAATTGGCTTATTATAATCTATTTAAATAAAACTGAAAATTAAGTGGAATAATGTAATTGTTTTTTTTTCAGATATTTTTCCAGACACGCTGCCTCCATCGCGAATAAACAAACGGCTGATAGACGATGCAACATGTAACTTGCTCCGTGTAAATCAACATCATTCTTTTATTTATGAAAAAGGTTATGTTAAATGTGATGAGATAAACGGAAAATGTTATATTTGTAAGAATATATAAATGTTTAATCAAATTAATAAACATCTACACAATAGTGTTTTACTTGACCACAATGATTCTTTTACAACTACCTTAAAGTGCACTTTTGTTTGAAGGGGCTCTTATTGGCGTCGTTCTAAATTGATCTAAAAAAGCACCTAATAATTGCACTGATGAGAAACTTTTTTGAAGTAACTTGGCGTGGTATGTTACAACTTCTCAATAGTGACGGCGCTTTTCCGACGAGTTGTTCATGTCGTATACGATTGTTTTCGACGTGGTGGGAATTCTCAGTAGTGCCGTCAAATTCAAAAATGTTGACAAGGAAGCTGCCATAGTAATAAAAGAAAACAGCCCTATTTCTTTTAGCCCTGGATACCCTAAGCCGTGAAGGACTAAAAGAAAACAGAGTACTCGTTTATCCCCGTCATCTCCAAACAAATGAAACACTGTCATCAGCTTTTAAAATCAATCACAGAAAACAATGGAAATGTTACATTTTTAATGTATGAAATGTCCAAATAGTACACCCAGAAAACAAATTCGTTGCCTCAACTGAATTATTTGCCAACCGAAAGCAGGTGGTTCCATCAACTATATCTGTCAGCACAACTAACATTTGGCAATTGTAACTGCATGGTAGTATGTTGGATCAACTTTGCATTGGTTGTCCCATATTAATTGTTTGGTTTGTTGGTGCAACCGCCCTCGAAGCTTTTTATTATTACCCTAACCAAATTCCAATATTAAATGAAAGGGCAGATTATATTGAGATTTTATTAATTCATTACAAGATTTACAATCATAATAAACTACGAAAATAGATACAAATGGTGCTAACATCAAATGCTTTTGATCTATATGTGAGATCACTTTACAAAGGGATGAAATAATGGTTGTCTATTTTTATAATAATACTTTTGTACACTAATGGCAGATGGTTATTAGATTGTTATTATGTGGTCAAACTACAGAATCTAATTCAATATATACTTGCCAGAAAATACCTTCTTAAGCCGCTAGATATAAATATAGATCGACTTAGAACCGACGTTGACTCGTCCTATGTGCTTAATACAATAAAAAAGCTCGACTTCCGTAAAAAGTATTTGTGTTTGTTGGTGTATGAAATTCTAGTTTACACTTGGTAATGCGAACATTATTCTTCAATTTAAAAAGAAAATTTAATGACGCTGTTCCCCGTTTTACAAATTTTATAGCGTCATACCATCTAAATTGTCTATGTTGATATTACTATTTACTTGTTGCAACAACTACCTTACGTGCGTCCCATGATGAGGTGAGGATTAAGTTCGAGTTTAGCCCCCAAAATCGTCGTTTTTTCACTAAAGTGAAAACTAAATCAGTAAAAAAAGGCATAAAATTATACATATTTGTTGCAGATTTCATTATAACTTGATGGGGAATAGCCCAAAGCAAATTATCACAAAGTTTGTATTCCTTAAAATGGATTATTAAAGAAAAGTAATCGTGAAAAATTTACGATTTTAGCTTTAAGCTGAGTACTTTGTTCAGTTTTCAAGCTGAAAACCAGCTTGTTTTCACGGTTACTTTTTTTAATTAATTAATATAGAAATATAAAATTATTTGCAATCAATTCCTTAGATCTTTTCCTTCCATTATTTAGTAAGATTTGATCAAAATATAATCGTCTTCATATATATTTTTGTACTTTTAGTTTAGTGTTTTGGTGAAAAACCCGAACATAGTACTCACCTTAAATTCGAACTTAATACCCACCTATATAACTAAAATTCTTTTAGTATACTCAACTTTTGGTTATACTAACCATTTGTTGATTCCCATGCTGTAGGTCGCACTATGCTGGTGGTTAGCTCAACAACATAAAACTAAATTGATCGGCATTGGTTATTGTAACCAATTGAATAGTTATAGGAATTCCTTTTTGATTTTGTGAACTTTTTATACCCTTCGCCACTACTGTGGCACAGGGTATAATAACAGGTTGGCTGATAAGTCCCCGGTCTGACACATAGATGGCGTCGCTAGTATTAAATGCATATTATTTGTATATAGTACCAACCTTCAAATGATTCGTGTCAAAATTTGACATCTGTAAGTCAATTATTTTGTGCAAAATTCAAGCGTGGTGAAATGAGCACGGAGGACGGTGAACGCAGTGGACGCCCAAAAGAGGTGGTTACCGACGAAAACATCAAAAAAATCCACAAAATGATTTTGAATGACCGTAAAATGAAGTTGATCGAGATAGCAGAGGCCTTAAAGATATCAAAGGAACGTGTTGGTCATATCATTCATCAATATTTGGATATGCGGAAGCTCTGTGCAAAATGGGTGCCGCGCGAGCTCACATTTGACCAAAAACAACAACGTGTTGATGATTCTGAGCGATGTTTGCAGCTGTTAACTCGTAACACACCCGAGTTTTTCCCTCGATATGTGACAATGGATGAAACATGGCTCCATCACTACACTCCTGAGTCCACTCGACAGTCGGCTAAGTGGACAGCGACCGGTGAACCGTCTCCGAAGCGTGGAAAGACTCAAAAGTCCGCTGGCAAAGTAATGGCCTCCGTTTTTTGGGATGCGCATGGAATAATTTTTATCGATTATCTTGAGAAAAGTAAAACCATCAACAGTGACTATTATATGGCGTTATTGGAGCGTTTGAAGGTCGAAATCGCGGCAAAACGGCCCCATATGAAGAAGAAAAAAGTGTTGTTCCACCAAGACAACGCACCGAGCCACAAGTCATTGAGAACGATGGCAAAAATTCATGAATTGGGCTTCGAATTGCTTCCCCACCCACCGTATTCTCCAGATCTGGCCCCCAGCATATTTTTCTTGTTCTCAGACCTCAAAAGAATGCTCGCAGGGAAAAAATTTGGCTGCAATGACGAGGTGATCGCCGAAACTGAGGCCTATTTTGAGGCAAAACCGAAGGAGTACTACCAAAATAGTATCAACAAATTGGAAGGTCGTTATAATCGTTGTGTCGCTCTTGAAGGGAACTATGTTGAATAATAAAAAAGAATTTTGACAAAAAATTTGTTTTTCTTTGTTAGACCGGGGACTCAAAAGCAAGAGGTTTGCCGTGATTTGCTTCAAATTTTGCACAAGGAGTACGTATGAGTAGTATCGTTAAGCGTGCTAATTTTGGTTGAATAGATCCCATATATATCTTTCGGCCGATTTACGCCCATATGACCACGGAGGCCAAAATTATTCTCCCATTTATGTTTTTTTGCTGAGAGAGCAGTATTATTATTCTAACTATGCATGTTAAATTTGGTCAAAATCGGTTTATAGTTAGATATAGCTCCCATATATATGTACGCCAGAGTAGGGGAAATATGGTAGAATGTTTCATATTTTAGACCCATTTTCAATGGGAGTTTCCTCCATTTGATTCGATAGTTTCCACATAGAATACATTTAATATGCTATTTAAGTGTGTCATCTTGATCTAATATGGCCAAAATACCCACATTTTACACAAAATTCTGTGATGATTTCCACATATCGTAGTCATATCCTACACACTGTAATGCCAAACTTCCCACAGAATGGTCGAATTTTCAATAAACCTCCGACTTGTGGAAATATCGCCCGAATTGCCCAAATAATATATCACAACCCACAATTGACCACATATCTTGGCGAGATTTAACCAATTTCCTTGTAAAATCGCCACTGCTGAGTAGCCAAAATTGTAAATATTACTCAAATTGTCCTATATCTCGAATACATATGTATCGCCCGATAAATCATAAATGCTATTTTGTACAATTGCATCAAAATTGCCCTAGCTTTATATTTCCCATATTTTTTACTAACATTGTGTTTCATCCCAGGGTATTAGCCGATTTCATTTTTAATTCTAGCGATTTTGTAGAAGTACAAAAAATTGTCTCCAAATCTTTTCAGATATGGTAACACAAATTTTGGTCTACATAACGGTGAAGGGTATAATATAGTCGGCCCCGCCCGACTTTAGACTTTACTTACTTCCCAATAAACACAGGATGAGCGTTTTTCAAATGCAACAACTTTTCAGTTTGAGGGTAAATACAATTTTCAACATAAATTCAACTTGACTTGAAATAGCTCATCTTTAATACATCTTCAAATTGTTTGCGAATTACTTCCAATTTGCCAAAATGTTGACGAAATCTTTGAAAAGTTGTTGAAGATAATATGAGAAAACTTTGACAAAACACTACCCTAAAATGCAACGAAAAAACCATGTGGTTTTCAATACTTATTTGTGCAACGAAGTTCGTGGTCAATTGCAAGAAATAAAAAAATGGAAAATTTTAGACAAATAACCAAATAGTTTATAAAAATAGGTAAGTGAAAATAAAAAATGAAATAAAACTTTAAGGAAGTCACTAAATGTATATCTCTTTGCAGAAAACTAAAATTATGGATTCTACGTTCTTGAAAACATTAAAAAGCTGACCGATGAAAAAATAGTGGACAATTAACTGGAACTGCTTCAAATAGTTTATAATAATTGGTACGTCAATATTAAAAATTAAATCAAAACTTTAGAGAATTCACTAAATTTAAATCTCTTTGCAGAAAACTAAAATCTTTGGATGCTACATTCTTGCAAACATTAAGAAGCTGACCAATGAAAAATGAGTGGCTTATCGACAAGAAAAAGTTTCCAGAAACATTACAAGTGCAACCAATTAAAATTATTAAAAACAACAAATTGTTGAAATCAACATCACATCGTCAGTTTAATTCATATGCTATTATCAGTTTAAAATGGATATTTTGTGAATTCCTTCTGCTGGAAATCAATTCTAACACGCGGTCCAGTACGTTCCTAATTTCAAATTGCCCGCATGTTAATAAATTTTAATGCTGTTTTATGACACCAAAAAGAAGGAAAACGAATTATCAATGCAAAAGTGTTTACTAATAATGTTTAAGATATTTAAAGTTTTGTTGTTTTTTTTTTCTTATTTGTTGATAGTTTAATAAGATTATTATTTATCAATTGGTATTGTAGTGTATTATGTAGTGTAGTGTACTATTATATATTTTATTTTGATAAAAATGAATAAATTATACAAGATTCATAGAATTTTGGCTTTGACTTTCAATTTGAAGTGGGGATATCATTCATACAAATTTAGGTTGAAAAGTATTTGCAACGATGTTAACTTTGAATTTGACTCGCATCGAAAATTGTTTGACAAATTATTGAGTAGCGATGCATTTCAATTTGAGGATAACACTTGAGATATTATTGCTAATGTGTTGAATTTCACTGTTGAGGGTAATGCCTGTTTTTTGTTGAGAACGCGATTTTCTCAACAATTTCTCAACTTGAATATTACCCTAATCCTTTCAAAAAATGTTTGAAAAATTGTTGAAATTTAGCATTTTTCAAAGGTTTGTGTTTATTGGGTTGTTTACAGTTGTATTGGATATATAATGGGAGAAATAATTAAAACATTGTTCTTGTAACAAAAAATATGTTACTGTTATTATCTCCTTATTGCAATGATCGAATTGCAACCAACCATTTCTATGGGTGTAATAAATATTTACTACTGCGATTATTTATGCGACAGTTCCACTTTGAATTTAATGTTATTCGATAAATTAGTCACAATAAATTGCTATTGTGAATCTACAAAGCGTCACTTTATCAAAATCTGGCAACACTTCTCGAAGATAAATTTAACCTTTAACTGGGTACGTGGTGGTAAAATTTACCACCTCGAACACTCGTTTACATATATTTTAAAAAAGACGTGTGAAATAAAGTATATGTTAATCATTGAAAGAACATATAATATTTCGAAATATTGTTTTATTTTCGTTAAATACAATGTTTACTAATCAACAATTATAATAATGATACAAAAAAAAAACATTTTTTTACAGAAAAAATATTAATGTAAAAGAGGGGGTAAAATTTACCACACGTCGCAAATTACGCAAAAAAATTTCACCTCACCGCTTAAAGGTTAAAGATTCTACATACGAAGACTATATCAGATTCTGGATTTATAAGAACCAATTTTGTTTGAGTTTTAGAGGAATCATAAACATGTCGTGTAAGCGTGCAAGATTATGAAATTACTCCTTGATTTGAAATCTAAAATCTGCAGATTTTACCCCCACTATTTAAATGATTACGAGAAGTAAAATCTGTAAATTCTACATTCAGTTTCAAGCAATTTTCATGATCAGTGCTCCTTCTATACCCTCAAGAAGAGAAATAGGTCTATATGGAGGCCTTACCAAATGGACCGATAAAAACTAAATACGATACACTGACCGTAGAAGATTAAGAAGTAAAATATGGGGATCGGCCTATATGATGGCTATATCAAAACATGGACCGATACTCACAATTTTCGGCACACCTTTTTTTGGTACTAAAATACTTTTAGATTTTCAATTTGAAGCAAATTGGATAAAAAATACGGTTTCTATAAGCCAAAGAAGTAAAATCGGGAGATCGGTCTATATGGGGGCTAACCAAAACATCGACCGATACTCACAATTTTTGGCACACCATTTTGTGGTCGTAAAATACCACTAGATTTGCAATTTCAGGCAAATTGGATAAAAACTGTGGATTCTTTAAGCCCAAGAAGTAAAATCAGGAGATCGGTCTATATGGGGGCTATACCAAAACATGGACCAATACTCGCCATTTTTGACACCCCTCTTTATGGTTCTAAAATACCTCTAGATTTCCAATTTAAAGCGAATTTGATAAAAACTAAGAATTCTAGAAGCCCAAGAAATAAAATCGGAAAATCGGTCTATATGGGGGCTATATCAAAACAGGGACCGATACTCACCATTTTTGACACACCTCTTTATGGTCCCAAAATACCTGTGGATTTCCAATTTCAGGCAATTTGGATAAAAACTACTGTTTCTATAAGCGCAAGACCCCACATCGGGAGGTCGCTTTATATGGGGACTATATCAAAACCTGGACCGATATTGCCCATCTTCGAACTTTACCTGCCTGCAGACAAAAGGCGAGCTTGATTGCTGGTTTATATAGTCGGAAACGATATTTCGATATGTTACAAACGGAATGACAAACTTATTATTCCCCCGTCACCATTCTATATTCTGGATAGCCCATACAAATGTTGAATCCAGTGCTAAAAGAAAACAGCCCTATTATTGAAAATATTTTAGAAGTAAAGAGGTGTGAAATCACAAACAAAACTGTCGTTTAGATCATTACATTCAAATGTCGGGGTACAAAAAACCTATTTAACAAAATAAAGAATGTAAAAAAACTTTTCCGTCGTGATATATGAATGTGCGGCACGGCGATTATTTCTTCATTCTTCATTCAGCATTTTGCTACCCACACCCCACGATGACAGCGATTCCAACATTATATGTAATCCCACACGATCAAACTATAGGTGTGCACGTCACACGAAATTGTCGTGACTCACGAAAATTTTCGTGATTCGTGCGTGAGTCACGCTCATAACAACAGCGTGAGTGTGCGTGAGCGTGATTAATAAACCAAAATGTCGTGCGTGAGTCACGAAAATAATATCTTCGTAAGTGTGCGTGAGTAACGAATTACACTCATGAAAATATTCCTGCTCACCAACATAAAACGCTTAAGAGTTAAATTCAATTACAATTTTAGTGACACCTGGGATGTTAAGAGATTAATAACACTTTCGATTTTAATAATCCTCATATTTCAGACACTTCGGTAAGGTAAGTTAATCATAAAATTATTCGTGAGTCACTATATTTTTCGTGAGTCACGGTATTTTTCGTGAGTCACGACGTTTTCGTGCGTGAGTTCAAATTTTCTTTTCGTGAGTGTGCGTGAGTCCTACCAAAAAATATCGTGCGTGAGTATGATTTTTCAGTCATGAGTGTGCGTGAGTAAACTATTACTCACGTGCACACCTCTAGATCAAACGCTGTCTCAAAATCGATTGAAAAAATTGCTGCATGATTCTTGGTGGACAATGCTTTCGTAACGTAGTAATCAACGTGAAGTAGGAGGTCTGTACACTAGATAGGGTCACGGCCTAAAGGAAAAAAAAAGTTGATGCGGTCACCCCCCAGTTTTGTAGCATATTCGAAGACAATTTCAGAACACCAAAACTTTTTTTTCCGTGCACCCTACGACCCCCCGAAATACAATTTATTGTGCTGTGTCGTCATTTGAAGTCCGATCGAAAAGAAACGCATATCGTTATTCGTGGTTGATCAGGGGCTAACAAATTTCTTTGGGTGTAGCAAAAACACATGCACTTTGCATAACGCAGAAAATGCCGTAGTGCAAACAACGAGTATGTATACAAAAGTACCGTTAGAAATTTACAGATAAACAGGTTTTGTGTTCTAAATGCTTTATAAATTAATTTCGTAGATGTGCATGTGGTTTCGATCGGACATCACGACAACACAGCAAAAACTATTTGGTGGTGTGTAGGGTGACCTATTGACTTTTTAAAATCTCTGTAACTTTTTTGTTTATGAATATAAGTAAATACTTCAAAAACAAAAGTTTCATATTTTGTTAAGATCTTTATGATGGTTATCAGAAATGGGCATCATAGGGGTATACGAAGCGAAATAAAAAAATTAAAAATCAAATTTGACGTCGGAGTCAAAAATGACCAATGCACGAAATATAGCCCCTGATCAACCACGAATAACGATATGCGTTTCTTTTCGATCGGACTTCAAACGACGACACAACACAATAAATTGTATTTCGGGGGGTCGTAGGGTGCACGAAAAAAAAAGTTTTGGTGTTCTGAAATTGTCTTCGAATATGCTACAAAACTGGGGGGTGACCGCATCAACTTTTTTTCGTGACCCTATCTACTGTACACACCTGATTGGCTTTGAAGCCGACCTGATTGGATGATATCAGCTTGCAATATTTTGGAGATGCATGGTAATAAAGATATTGGTCTTACCCTTAAAAATCTTTCGCTTTGGGCAATGGAATAATTACTGTCGATTTCCACGATTGAGGAATCACACTAGATGTGAAGACAATATTAGGGCTGTTTTCTTTTAGCACTGGATACCCTAAGCCGTGAAGGACTATAAGAAAACATAGTAATCGTTTATCCAGGAAATCTCGAAAAATATGCAACACTGTCATCAGCTGTTTTAAAACAATCACAGAAAAGAAGTGAAATCTTGCATTTTTAATGTATGAAATGCTCAAATAGTAATAAATATTTACTGCTGCGATTATTTACGACACTTTACCACTTTGAATTTCATGTTTTTCGATAAATTAGTCACAATAAATTGCTATTGTGAATCGAAGAAGCGTCACTTTATCAAAATACAATTTGGCATCACCGGCGCGACTTGCACTGATGAGATGTTCTGGATAGAACACCAGTTCAACAATGTTCTGGATAGTCCATATAAATGTTGCATCCAGTGCTAAAAGAAAACAGCCCTATTGTATAGATGAAGTTTCTCTTTGCCGAAACTCGTTAAATTCCTTAACATAGTCTGGCTAGTTCCCATAATCGTAATCGCAAAAAAATTGCGATTTCTAAAATTAGACTTGTTCCGGTCATCGAAAATCGCACAAATTTTCCGATGAGACTTGCCAAGATATTGTAAAGCTTGTATAAAACATGCTTAACAATAAATTGCTATATGTCTTGGCAATAAATCAAAAATATAAAATATCGAATTAATGTACTTGTAAAGTAATAATCGCGTATATTTGGGAGCGACCCCATTTTGGCACAATCTACTGAAGGGAAGTTTGCGATTCGCATATCGTGTTCCAAATATTACGACTTTATTTAGGAACTGGTGAGAATGAAACTCAATGCAACACTGAATAGCGTGGCGCCATAATTATTTTGTAGTTTTGATAATTTTCGCTCATTTTGCAGCGTCTATGTATTTCGAAATAGCCCTGCCAGCATTTCAAAGTTCCATTTCATCCTCATCGCTACCACAGACTCATAAATGTCACTATAGTGACAGTGTATACAGCAATCGCCAACTGTGATGGGGAAGCATATCAAAAAGTACAAAATATACATAAAAGTATTTTGCCATCACTACTGTTAGAAGCAGCGTTGGCGTTTTGGTCCGATCGGACCAAAATTGGTCCAAAAGATTTCTAATTTTTAAATTTGGTCCGATGGTCGGACCAAACGAAATTAGTTCCATTTTGGTCCATTTCAATCATAACAAAATTTTCTATAGGAATAAAATTTTAACAAAATTTTCCATAGAAATAAAATTTTGAAAAAATTGTCTATAGAAATAACATTTTGACAAAACTTTCTATAGAAATAAAGTTTTGACAAAATTTTCTATAGAAATGAAAATTTAACAAAATTTTCTATAGGAATAATATTTTAACAAAATTTTCTATAGAAATAAAATTTTGGCAGATTATTTTTGGCTCGAGTGGCAACCATGATTATGAACCGATATGGACCAATTTTTGTGTGATTGGGGATTGACTATATATAACTATAGATCGATATGGACCAATTTTGGTATGGTTGCTAGCGACCATACTCTAACACCATGTTCCACATTTGAACCGGATCGGATGAATTTTGCTTCTCTAAGAGGCTCCGGAGGTCAAATCTTGAGAACGGTTTATATGGGGGCTATATATAATTATGGACCGATATGGACCAATTCTGGCACGGTTCTTATAGACCATATACTAATACCATGTTCCAAATTTAAACCGGATCGGATGAAATTTGATTCTTTATATGGGGGCTATATATAATTATGAACCGATGTGGAGCAATTTTTGCATGGATGTTAGAGACCATATACCAACATCATGTACCAAATTTCAGCCGGATCGGATGGAATTAGTTTTTCTTTGAGCCTCCGCAAGCCAAATCTGGGGATCGGTTTATATGAGGGCTATATATAATTATGGACCGATGTGGACCAATTTTAGCATGGTTGTTAGAGACCATATACCAACATCATGTACCAAATTTCAGCCGGGATCGGATGAAATTTGCTTCTCTTTGATGCTCCACAAGCCAAATCTGGGGATCGGTTTATACGGGGGCTATATATAACTATGGACCGATGTGGACCAATTTTTGCATGGTTGTTAGAGACCCTATACCAAAACCATGTACCAAATTTCAGCCGGATCGGATGAAATTTGCTTCTCTTTAATGCTCCGCAAGCCAAATGTGAGGGTCCGTTTATATTGGGGCTATACGTAAAAGTGTACCGATATGTTTTTTCAGATATTTTTCCAGACACCTGCCTCCATCGAGAATAAACAAGCGGCTGATAGACGCTTCATAATGTAACTTGCTACGTGTAAATCAACATCATTCTTTTATTAATAGGGCTGTTTTCTTTTAGCACTGGCTATGCTAAGCCGTTAAGGACTAAAAGAAAACAGAGTACTCATTTATCCAGGACATCTTCAAAAATATGCAACACTGTCATCAGCTGTTTTAAGACAATCACAGAAAAGAAGTGAAATCTTGCATTTTTAATGTATGAATTGCTTCAATTAGTAATAAATATTTACTGCTGCGATTATTTATGACACTGTATTACTTTGAATTTCATGTTTTTCTATAAAATAGTCACAATAAATTGCTATTGTGAATCGAAGAAGCGTCACTTTATCCAAATACAATCTGGCAACATCGGCGCGACTTGCACTGATGAGATGTTCTGCATAGAACACCAGTGCAACGATGTTCTGGATAGCCCATACAAATGTTGCATACAGTGCAAATAGAAAGCAGCCCTAATGAAAAAAGTTATATTAACGCCCGTTTTCATGAAGCTCCGTTAGTGCTCCGTTAACTAACGGACTTTTAAACCGTATTATGGACATAGCTGACATCTAGCGTATATATTCCATATGCCACTTAGGATCTTAACTGTCAAAAAATTTTCAGTTAAAGTTAACCGGAGAGAAGATATTTGGAATTTACTTTCTGTTAACCGGCAGTTAAAGCCTAACGGAGCTACATGAAAATGGCCGTAAATATTATTAGATAAACGGATAAATGTTTAATCAAATTAATAACCATCTTGTAGTGGTATGGTTTGTTGGTATATCATAAACAATGACAGTTTTGCTCAGCTGACCTAATGTAAATATTTATGTGAATTTTTGCAATTCTCTTATGCTTAGGGCGACTTCGAAAACTGGTTTTGAGAGCGATATAAAAGTGATCTAACGGTTTCTATGTAGATGACGATGTAGACATAATTGTTAAAATTGGAAAACAACATCATTAGCTTTTGGGGAGTCCACGTGTGACAAAGGAACTCTGCCACAACCGTGTGAATAAAATTATATTTTCCAACAAAGTAAAAACCAACCAGCTAATTCAACCAATGTTGGAGGAATAATTATAAATTCTTGGAGGTGTTAGTTTTGAATTATTAGTAAAACAACCCCCAGAACAACACGAGAAATAATTCAGAAGCAATTGTTGAAACAAGGCGAACTGAACTCCAGAAAATCTACTATTTTTTGAAGGAACCAATCCATCAGGGTTATAAACAGCAGAGAAGCGATGGAATTTTTGATATTGCTTTTATTTTGACAATAGGGCTGTTTTCTTTTTGCACTGGTAACCAGTGCTAAAAGAAAACGCAAAAATGGTTTCAGTTCAAATTTCGATTTTGATTGGCAACACTTCAAACAGCTGGCAATACCAGCTGTCAAAATCAATTTTATTGTTTACAAATAAAAATACGGGGTAGAAAATTAATAATTAATTTAAACCAATTCGGCAGCGGTGTGTACCAAAAACGAAAGAGTTATTATTTCGCGTCAATTCGTCGAAATGGTGAAGGAGCTCATTGAGGATTTGCTGGCTATCTTTCTAATCTAATGATACGCGGACACAGATTCAGTCAGGGCAGATGTCCTTGAAAAAATTTAGAAAAATTTTAAAATAATTTAGCTCAAATTAAATTCTTTGTTGTGATGAATTCACGAGGGGAAGTTTTATCAAGCGGTGAGACAAAGCTAAAGAGCTACAACGACGACATATGGGA
Organism: Haematobia irritans; assembly: GCF_050003625.1. Classification (NCBI taxonomy): domain Eukaryota; kingdom Metazoa; phylum Arthropoda; class Insecta; order Diptera; family Muscidae; genus Haematobia; species Haematobia irritans. The sequence continues at coordinate 88,704,000 of NC_134397.1, read as the reverse complement.
ATGGCCCAACGAGGTTGTCCCATTGGGTGAGGTATGGGAAGTCGCTCAATTGGTGCATTTAGTGAAGATTGATTTGGATACAGCAAACATGGGAGGTATAGTGACATTAGTGTTGACAGACTTGTAGAACTCAACAGTGAAGTTGAACAGATTACAAATATGAACTGGTAGCGACTGGTAGGCTAAAATAATTCTGGATGTTCCAATGGACAGTATTCTTTTGCAAATGGAAGGCAACTTCAAACAGAATATGGGCAGCATATAAGTTGAAGAGTTAAAAAAATAGAATCGTTAGTAAGGCATTTATATAGAAAAAATATTAAAATAAAATATAGAAATGATTTTAGAAAAAAAAATATTTTACAAACCACCAAGAAATCCAGTGGACTGCTTAATTTATTTATCCCAGAAAATATAGAAATATATCATGCTACGGCCGACACACAATTATGTTAATGATTAATAAATGTTGAAAAACAACGTTGGCTCTAACATTATTCTTAATTCGATTCGAATTAAAAATGAGTATGTTATGTTAACATGAAAGAAAATCTAGAAAATAATTTAAAAATTAATGAAATCGGCTTCAAATTTCTGCCTTTATGCTTCCTTACAACAAAGCAAAAAATCGTTCAAAAAATATATATTTCAACATTTTATTTTAAAGACGCATTTCTACTTGAAGTGGGGTCTTTGATAGCACATGAAGAAACAGGCTCCGCTTTTGGGACTCGGAATCAGTACCAAAATCATTAGTACAAAGACAAAATCTTTGGAAGTTGTTACGCGCGGTCAATCGAATGTTAAATTCTTCACAATTAGTAAGTTTCATGTGAAATGGTGCAGGACATGAAAAGGTATTCCGGCTAGCTATGCATATGTGGTGTAGTTCTCTGACCCAAATTCCTTACGCGTAACAATAGTATAACATGTCAAAATAAATCACCACTCAGATAAGGAATGTACAAATAGAAAGAAAATGTTTAGATATAACTTTATTCAGTATAGGTTGACTAGGTGTTTTTTTCAACTCAAGGCAGCGTTGCCAGAATTGTTTCACCAAAAACCGCTAGATTTGCCCAATAAAATAGCTAAAAAATGCCAAAAAATAGCTAGAAAAAAGCTAATTTTTTTTGTATCAAAAGTCACATTTTTGATTGAAATTTAACAAACCTAAAGGCTTTATTTCACTTAAAATGCATATTATTTTCATTTTAATTCATTTTAATTCCACTTCTGTGAGAGTTTAACAATATCTAAGTCATATTAGCTCTGTTTGCGTAATCGATACATTTTGATTACTATCACAAATTTTTACTGGAAGTCCTTCGTTTTGTGGGAACTACCTTCCCAACACCTCTATTTTATTTACTTGTTATTTTAAAATATTAAATAATCTAAGCATGCTTTGGATTAGGAAAAAAATGATTTGTAATTTTTTTAAATAAAATTTTAGTTTGGTTTTGAAATTGTGAGAAATTCGAAATACCTTACTTTTATTTAAATTGTAGAAAATACATACAGTTTACATTTCCCAGTAAAAACATTTTCCTTTTCATGAGCTATCAAAGTGCTTTAAAAACGTGCTAACGACAACTTAAATTTCTAAATTCAGACTCGACTTTAAGTAGAAATTATTGTATGTACTTATACGTTTTTAAAATAAAGTGTTGAAAAACATCTTCTATTTTTGAACGCTATTTTGGTTTGTGGTCAAGATACAAAAACTCCTCACATTTAAAGACTATTTCATTAATTTTAGAATTGACCCTAGCCTTCTTTCATAAAAAGTTACCCATTTTTAAGCTGAATCACTTAACTATAAGGACAAAACGACTTTATCGGCTTTTGGACAAGGAAAACAGTTTATATAAGAGAAATTCACAAATGCTATTATAACCAAAATTCGCGTTCGTATTTTAAAGAGATGAAATCTTTTATGAATATGAGGAAAAAACTTTACAACAAGGTGTATTTGCTGCAAAAATGCCCGCATAATGGCTCGAATCATTATTAATGTTTCAACTGAGCTTTGAAATATGTGGAAAACCTTAATCTCTGCAGCAAGGCTTAGATAAAAATGCCGTTTTATACATATTTCAATAGAAACATGTCGAAAATAAAAAAGCCAAAAATAGCTAAAAGGGTCATGAAAAAAAGCCAGAAAAAAAGCTAAAAGCTAAATGCATTTTTTTCCCGCTAAACGCTTCAAAAAAAGCCAAATCTAGCGGGAAAAAAGCTAAATTGGCAACGCTGACTCAAGGGCACTTTTCCCTCCCATCTAAATTAGTTTAATTCTCCTATGGTAATCTTATGCACCTCAATATTCTAAATTACCCCATTTTTACTCAGTGTCTTACCGTGTACTCATTTGCCTTACTTGCCTAGGAACCTTTATTTCGAAACAAAGTTAGAAATTCATTTTAATTTATGTAATTTATTAACAATGGAATTCAAGAGTACTCTTAACCTTACTATTAATGGAGACATATTGATAATCGGACAAAATTCATGAAATAGCCTGAATAAGTTTCAAAAGTTATAAAAAACTGGTAATTAATGGCTTCAAAAAAATGTAAACCTTATTCCCCAAAAATAATTCTTCCTGGCATCAATGTGAATCTACCGAATGAATAATGAATGTACCAAAGTAATATGTATATAAACCAGGGATATTGTGTGTATACCCTGCCTAAATGTAGAGCTCTATTTTCAGGATGGGTTAGTTAAATTTTGAAAATGACATGAGAAATAAATAGGGTAGAATTATTTTTGGTGTTATTTTTTTTCCTTTACATCTAACTTTAGCAATATATATTCTAATTTAATCTAGCCGCTTATATATAATATATATAGATATACGTATAAATGAACATTTGATAAGTATTCGTATTTTAAAGTATATGATTTAATTGAAAGGTATTGGACTTAGCTGGTTTTGTTTAATCCATAGAAGACTATCCACGTGTTGACCAAAAGACTTCAAATTCCACTCGCCATGGCTTCCTTCGACTGAGCTAGGCGTTGAATACAACAACGTTCAAAATGTTGTAAGGGTAAATTCCTGACCGTTCATCATAATACTAAAATGTCCTCATCCTCACATTCACGGTAGGAATTCAGTACAAAAACTTGAGGACAGGACTGTACCAAGGACTTCCAATTTATGCTATCCGGAGGTTAATCTTGGCTGGAGGGGGTGGAAATCACAGTATGTCCCACTCCAAAACTCTATGTCGCGTTCTTCTTTTCTTAAACGCACATTCTCAGCAAAAATTCGGATTTGCAAAAAAATTATGAGCAATGTCCTGGAGCCGAATGAAGTTATAGCACTCCAGAATTCAATTAAACGTCTAATCACTTCAATTCTTTTCTTTTCCACGTGGAAGAATACTTCTTCTCCTTTTAATTTCACTTTGTACTTGTTGGATTTATGAGTGCAACTTTCTACTGCTGCTGTGCAAAACGGAATGAACGACCACCAAAAAAATGTGACTAGTCAACGTGCACTTGTCTATCTCTTCTCATCTCTTGCTCACTACTTGTTCTAATACACATACAGTTATTATTCCCACCTCTCTATTTGTGTATAAGCTTCCAGACGCTTAGAGTAGACTTTCGTTGACTTATCACCAATCACTGGGCGTAACAGAGAAGAGTTTTTCTATCATCAAACGTAACGCGCGTTGCGTTAAGTGAACGTAAAAATAGAAATAAAAATCCCCCAATAAAGTGTAAAGACAAAATCTTTTTTACATTGCGTATATTACTTAATTCCTCATCATTTTCCTGCTTTAAAGGCACAAAAGTTAAACCACAACGAATTGCATTCACACCTGCGAAAATAATCTACCAGAAATTTAGAGAAAATTTTACCAAAAATTTACCAAATTTAAAAAAAAAAAATATTTTGAGACGTTTGATCAAATTTTTGTGGTTAGTATGAAAAAAATGATTTTTCATCGAAACAAATGATTTTTATTTATTTCAGCACTTTATTTCAATATGTACAATATTAGTTGTTTTCCTTTACGTATTACTAGTTACTACTTTTACTAGTTTTTACTAGAAACCGTTCCTCAAGACGTGGGAAGTTGGATATCTCGGATGTATGAAATTTTGTTTTACTTTGCAAACGCAAAACTATGAACCGATTTTCATCATTTTTGCTCTGCTGGATAGAACTTATAAACCTTCATAAAAATATTGCGTGAATGTGCGAATATATCCAATATTTGCGAGATATGGTCCTTACAATTTATTTTTTTTGTGCAAAATTTGAAGAAAGTGGGATAAGTATTTTGAATCTAGAAGGACAGTTTTAAAATCGATTATTGTTCTATTTTTTTTAACTATATTACTTATAAAATTCTACGTATTCTAGAGGAAAAATATGTGTACCTCTGTGCTTTAGATTGAACGTGTAGACTCCACAATTTGGAATTTCAAAACAATACCGAACCAATACCACTTGTTTCGAAAAAAAAGTACCAAAACCTTGTCCGACTCACACCAAATTCGGCACACCTATTAATGGACCAAGAGTACCTCTACGTTTTGAATTTCATGCAAATCGGTTAAAAGTTTTAATGTCTATGTGCTGAAGACCCCAACTGGGGGGTAGGTTTATATGGGGGCAAAATTGAAACTTAGGCCGATGTAGCCATCTTCGAACTGGACCTGGATGTAGATAAAATACGTTTCTGCGCAAAATTTCAGAACTATAGGTTCATTATTGAAGACTGTAGCGTGATTACAACAGACAGGCGGACAACGTTATATCGTCTTATAATTTCTCCCTGATCAAGACTATATATTCTTTCTTTAGTTAGAAATCGTTATTTGTATGTGTTATAAACGGAATGACAAACCCCCCATGCAAGATACTGATAATATGCGCTATTACCATGGACCATGGTAATAAGGATTTCAAAGTTTCCTGCAAATAAGTCTGCAATTTGTCAAAATATTTGCGATTTTAAAATATTTAACCTACCTGCTTCCATGTTTTGAAAATATTTTTTCAAACCACAATACTTTTCCTTCCTGTACATTTAACAAAATTTGAACTCTGAGAGGATTTTAAATATTTCCCTCTTTTAATACTTTTTACTACGAGTAAAGTAATGGAAAACAGCTATTATATTATGATCCTATTGGAGACATTTTTTCCTTTGAATAGTAAGTCGAATTTTAAATGTTTTAACGATTTTAAAAAAATAAAATTTTTGAATACATTTAAATTATAGAAAATTTTATTGAAATTATAATGAAAATAATGATATTAAAACTAAGATTTGAATGCGAAGTTGTTGCTTATAAAGTCCGATTTAAAGATTTCAAGGAATAAGGTAAATAACGACAAAAACTTTTTTATAATTTATAAAATTATTTAAAAACAATCATATACAGCCGTAATTATATGGACACATTTTTGTGTGATTGGGGATCGGTTTATCTGAGGGCTATATGTAACTATAGACCGATGTGGATTTTGGCATGCAATGTACCAAATTGCAACCTGATCGGGTGAGTTTTGCTCCTCCAAGAGGCTCCGAAGGTCAAATCTGGGGATCGGTTTATATATAATTATGGGCCGATATAAACCAATTTTAGCATGGTTGTTTGAGACCATATAGTAACACCACGTACCAAATTTCTGCCGGATCGGATGAATTTTGCTCCTCTAAGAGGCTCCGAAGTTCAAATCTGTGGATCGGTTTATAAGGGGGCTATATGTAAAAGTGGTCTGATATGGCCCATTTGCAATACCATCCGACCTACATCAATAACAACTACTTATGCCAAGTTTCAAGTCGATAGCTTATTTCGTTCAGAAGTTAGCGTGATTTCAACAGATGGACGAACGGACATGCTTAGATCGACTAAGAATTTCACCACGACCCAGAATATAAATACCTTATGAGGTCTCAGAGCAATATTTCGATGTATTACAAACGGAATGACAAGGTTAATATACCCCCATCCTATGGTGGAGGGTATAATAAACATTTACAACTAACGGTGTTTTCTTTTCTGAAAAAATGTCTTTGCCTTTATTTTGTCTGTACAGAATGCAGATTTTTTAAATGTTGCCTGCAACCTAAAATAAGGCTATAATTCCAGCGTGTAGAAAAGAATTCAAAGGAACAGACAGGGCAATCGCAGCACTTTGCCTTTTCGCACTTTTGTCTATTTTTTTAGAAAAGAACCTAAAAGTAAATTTTCCGGACAAAATGCAAAAGAAGTGCGCTTTTTTTTTACAAGAAAAGTAAACACAAACATACATTTAAAAATAATTAAAGTTTTTGTATCTTTTAACGATAAATGTTAATAGTTGGTACCATAGCCATGCTGTTTGATTACTTCGTTTGATACAGGGATGGTGATCGCGCTGAATAATCCATGCAGACGGATTTCTCGGGATTGTTATGCCAATATTATTGAGGCAAATGTTATTAAAGACTTCAAACAGCACAATACCCTCAATAATATATAAATCGGGCCAATAACTTGTCCAGAAAATGACCCCCAGACCATAATATTGCCCCCACAATGATTGATGAAACTTTTTGTATTTAAGATTAAGCCTTTCCGTTTGGCCTTCGTGCTAAACTTCTGCTATCCGAACCAAGCAAGATAAACTTTGATTCGTTGGAAAATATAACACATTTCCACTGCTCTTTAGACCTTTTAAGATATTTTTGTGAAAATTGAAGGCACACAAATATATTTTTCTTGGAAACAAATTTTTGACATTTTTGTATAATCGCACTGCAACTTCTAAAGCTCTATATCTGATCGTTATGGTTCATATATCCACTTAAATTTATATTTTGACTCCTTTAGGTTATATTTGGTTGAATTTTTGCATAGTTCTTTCGATTATATCATCTTCTTTTGGCGTAGGCTTAGGTTTTCATTTATTTCAGTGTACAGTTTTGGTACATCTACTGTTTATAACTCGAAACTCAGTTGATTTGTGGACATTGCACTATTCCGAAATTCATTTTTGCCCATCATTAAAATCATAGATATTTTGAAAGATAAGCCATATATGGGAGTCGATTTCTTCCAAAACCAATAGGGTTCTATTCTGACCCAAAATACATACTTGTACCAATTTAAAATCGATTGGATTAAAATTGCGACCTGGACTTTGATTACAAATTTTGTTGACAGACAGCTAGATCGACTCACTGAGAGAGGTCACTGACAAGGGACCTCCTTTTTATAGCCGAGACCACTTATGCTATGTTCCCACCGACTCGTTTTCCTCATTCGTTTTTTCCAAAACATTTCACCGTTCACATCGGGTTGAGACGTATTAGTTTGACAGTTACCAAGTTAGCCAAGGGTTTTTAACCTATACGGGGTGGGTAGACCCAAGAATAATGTCATTAAATATCCGGAAGCCACTGGATTGGTGTAGAAAGATGAAATGGATATCAGATGAGTGAAACGAGAGGTATAAGTTTTTTTGTTTATAGTCCTGAAAAGAGACGAACCCATAGCCGACACACTCGCTGTGGTGATTCAGGGCCATAACAATCTATACAATCGTGTTTTATTTGACCACAATGATTCTTTTACAACTACATTAAAATTCACTTTTTCTGATAGTTTGAAGGGGCTCTTATTGGCTTCGTTCTAAATCGATCTAAAAAGGCACCTAATTATTGCACTGATGAGAAACTTTTTTGTAGTAACTTGCTATGAAACATTTTGGAAATGAAATTTTGCGATTTTCAATTCCATATGCTTTCCCGCGATTTCCGGAACAAGCAATTATAAATCGCACCATTTTATTTTCGGTACAAGTCGCAAAATTTTGTGAAATTGGGAATCCGTTGGGTATCCGATCATGACCTGGGTTGTTTCCTTTAACGTTTTTTTAGAGCCAGGATAATTTCTGTCATAAAAATAGAGAGAATTATTATTATTATTTCTTAAATAAATTTTCATTCTCCTCCTTTTTATATAATTTGGTAGACTGTTGTATAATTGAAGTTCTTTGTAAAGTCTCCTTTATTTCTGAGGTATATTCGTGGTACACACATGTATCGCTTTTGTGAGGTATAACACTTATGAGGTGTTCTGGACTACACTTTACACCGTTACAGACCTGAAAAATGTGCACGAACATTTTTTTCTTTATTGCATATTTTATTGAGCAAAATCACTTGAATATGCCACAAATAAAAATAAACCTATCTAAAATTTGGACGAAAAATTCTTCTGTCTGGTGTACATTTTTAGGGGTTGGTTTTTCCTTTTTTCCACATTCTACTGTAATTTTCCTGCAAAAAAGGTTTATTTTATGGTTCCTGTCTGCAAATAAAATATATTGCAGAAAAAACAGCTGTTTACATTTTTCGATTCGAGATTCCAAATAGTTTTCTCACGTGTGAGCAGCAATAACTAACTTTTTGAGAGGTGTGAAGAATGTGTGCTGTGTGGTGTACAGTGTGGTGAGATAATCTATTAGTTTACTTAACGATTACTTATAAGCTTAATCCTTTTTATGTATTCTATTTTCATTTCATTCATAAATAAAAGCTTGAATCAACAGAAACGTGGCGATCCAGTCTAAAAAATAGCAAATAAACTTGCTAACAAGGAAAATTGGGCCAAATTGGGCAAAGTACTATTACCCCATTCAACGTATTATCCTGTCTGATTTAACCCCGTGGATATCTTTTTCTTTCTAGTATTGTCAAAGTATTTCTCGGAATACAAATCAACAGTCTTTTGTTTTTTGTGACTGTAATGTTGAATTGAGAATAAGGAAATAAACTTACCCGAATTTAAATAATTAGCATATATTAAAACAAATGCAACATTCGATTTTTATATATTTTATTTGTAATTATCGCTTAGGATCTTAAGACTACCAGAGTAATAATCTGAATTTAAAACTTGTTTATCATTAATTAGAAATTTCTTTCTTTGTTTCAATTAACATAGAAATGTACCAAAAGCTTATTTCGAAACATAAAATTAAATTTTAATATAGAAAATAAAAATTAAGACATAAGTTTAATACACTTAAAATTAACGTATATTTATAGATACAGTATATGATTTTTGTTTTAGACATGTAAATAAGGACTTTTTCTTTTGAATTGTTTTCTTTACAAAAAAAAAATAATTTAAAAGGAAATAAAAAATTGTTGTTGTGGTGTAAAAGGAAAAATTTCTTGTCAGTACCAAAAAAGCGAAAAAATTAAAGGATATTAAAGCCGAGTGTATGCGGATATATTCCCTATAATAAGAGGAAGTCACAAAATTTGAATAAAAAATAGGGTGTCATTAATATCCGATCCATTGTTATATTCACGGAACCTATGGCGTATATTTTCATGTGGACAGACCAAAGAATTGAATATAATCTTTTGCTGACTCTATCTCTCTACCACTGCAAACATTATTGTATTATTTGAACCGTTCGAAGATTCCCTTGATGTTTAATTTTTCTATATGTCTGGGATACACGTGTTGATACTTCTGAATTAGAAAATAAATTTTGACTATCTTAACTTGGCATACCTTTTGAGAAAGCATATCCCATGCGTTTACACTCAAAGAAATGCTTAGTAACAACAACAAGTCTTTTGAACCAGTAAAAATTCTCTGAGAAATCAGTTGCTGACTGATAAAACGAAAATTGACAAAGATTTCCCATGTTCTTTGATTTAAAAGTTCAAATATTTTGCTTAATTTTAGGATGATTTAAAGAAGTTGTACAAAATTCTAAATATTTGCTTTATTTAAAGAAAATATTACCATAAAATAAAGCATTTTCTGCATTTACATTAATTGCTGGTTGGAATGGACAACAATATTTTTTCTTAGAAATACATTGTCAAACTATATGAAATTGCAAGAATTTCGCTTCAATTAAGACGATAAAATATTTAAACAGAAATATATTTTTGTTGTTGTTGGTATATGCTTTAACTATACATTTCCACGTTGTTTAGGAGAGATGATTTCAATAACTCATAATAAGATCACTTGTATGAAACTATTTTCACGAAAATGTGTTTTACCTTTAGATTTTCTACCCGATAGAGGGATTTATATATTTAAAATTTATTACCAATGATAAGGCTGTGATAAACACATATATGTTCATACATACACAAATGTACTATCTTCATATACTGTGTTTATTCTAACGCATTTTCACTGTGTCAATAGTCTATATGTGTGCAAAATTGTATATTATTTCTTTGAAATTTGCAAATTTTCGAACAGTTTCACATTACATCAATATAACATTCAAAGTTAAATAACACACACACAATATATATAATGCAAATTGCATTATGGCAGATCATAAAATCCCATAAATGGTAGACAAAATTATTTGTGATCAGAATGTAATAAAAATAATAACCAAAAAGAAAACTTTACAAAAACCAAAAAATATATATGTATATAGAAAAAGTTTCTTTAATTCGCATTCGAATTGTCAATGATCATTGATTCGATTTATTGCCACTGCTCTACATACATCTCACATTAACGCATATTTAGTATCGGAAAACATTTAGTTTGCTATGATGGTAGATAGGTATTGCGGTGCCTACTCAACTATTGCTGTAGCAAATGGGAGAAGATGGGTTCGATTGTGGGTAATCTTTTTTCGTATTTTCCAATGCGATTACGACAGCGCCATGTCATAGAAAAAATCGATAAAAGAAATTAAAAATTGTTGGCAGCTGTTTTAATAGAAGTAGTTGCGGTGCAAATGCTGGATGCGGTGTTGTCGCGTTTGAACTATTGAACCTCCGATGACTCTGGCTTAGACGTGGATGGATGATGGTTATTAGGGTCGGGCGCCGTCTGGGGCTGTAATAAGAAGACATTTAAATAACACAATATTTATTAAAGTCACATCGATAGACATGGAATTGATTTCAAATTGAATTCAAATATATGCCAAACATGAAAAGTGAAATTACATATATTAAACAAAAAAAAAAAAAAAAGAAATAAACCTATACTCTCATATATCAAGAGGAAACAATCCTAGAACGGAACAAGTTTCAATATACCAAACGAGTAAACTACATTTCGCCAGTACAAACGACGAACACAGTTACGTTTGGGGATAGGATGGATATCAAATAGAAATATATATTATACTTTGGTAATATCAAATTTTACAACTGACAAACAACCAACAACAACAATATTTGAATACATATAATACAATTTCACAATACATACACTCATATAACAACAGTGAGAACTTCCCAATAAAGCAAATCACTTATTCCTTTCCACATTACAAGAGTTTAATCTACAAAAACGTGTATACTGTATAGGAGAGATGTTGATAGTACCCAAACTAAACTAAATAAATAATAATGAACATCTTACTTAAACAAATTCTGCCAATTATTACAGGACATGGTAACTAACAACAGCAACTGTCATTATACTAAATATAAAACAAACTAACAGATAATTGTATATATTTTTAATAGGGATTCGGAAGCAAATTTTCAACATCTTCAATGACATTTTCTAAATCATTTTGACTCGACCACAATAAAACGGAACCGAATTATGAAAATTGTATACAATTTTGATTATCCCTCTCTAGGCACAAAAACACAACAAAAATAACTTTTGAGAAATGCGTAACTTTAATATTATTTTAACTATAATTATTCAAAGAATTGTTGCTCCAACGTCCAGGCTAGCATGTCAATTGAAAAGTTCCAGCCTATTATAGTAAAATATAATTTCCTTCAAGGGGTTTTGTTGTGCGATTATCGTTGTAATACAACACGTTCTCTTTCTTCTATGTATTGATAGCTATCAATCTTCCTTTCTGAAGATAGTCAAGGATATTTATTGCATGTGCATCGCAAAATACAGATGCTACATGGAATCGGTGATGATGATTGGATTAAAATTGCCAAATATTTAGAGACAGATTCAAAATACAGAGCATTTCTGTTAAATGAATATAATTGAACGTAAATTTAATATATTTGGAATTATGGCAGATGGTCATTCTCGACCAATTGTCATTACACATACGTTTTTCATGTTTACTATGATACTTTTAAATTATCAAATTAGTTAATAAGATTTTATGAAATATCTTTTTAATAAAGAAATTTAAATTGAAACATAACCTTCCAAGCCTATAGCTGCGTCTACCCTGTTTCGGTTCTCTTTGCACAATATCTAAACTGTTGGTTCCACGTGATTGACAGCATTTATAGATTTGTATATAATGCAAAATTTTGGTCACTCTTAAAAGTGAAAAATTTTTCTTGAAATGTGAAAATTAATAAAATACACTAAGTGCGAATAGTAACATATTCAATGAAGATATGGAATATACATATAATTGTTCATAAAAAATACAAAAAATAATACGAAACAATGTGGTGTTTATAACTAATAGCATCTCGCACATTTTTAGTACTGCCGTATTGCAACGATATATACTGTCAAGCAAGGAACTTTTCAACTGAATTTTAAAATCTTATTTTAAAATTTAAAAATTTTCTAAACTTTTGCAATAAACGACAAATTTTGACAAAGGCTGTGATATGGTCAAAATGATTTTGTAAGATGTCTAACAGCAATTGTGTTTGTGTGCGGGATGAGGTGTATGTAGGATGATGGAAAAAATGTGTACATTTTATTGAATTGATTTTGTTGTTTAAAGATCTATACCTACCGATTTACTACTCACAAGTCCTAGCTGCAATCCAACCTGTGGCAATACATGTATTGGCTGTACCGTTGGTACTGGCGATGGATTAATATTTGAAGCGGTTGTTGGCGGTGCTAAAGCGCCTCCTACACTATGTGGGACATCATGAGGTGTGGTACTGTGAGCCTGTTGATGTGCGCCTGTATAATATCCGCCATTAAATCCTGTTTTGTATTGATATTTCATTTTTGAATGTAAAGCAAATACGTGTGAAGAATGTATTGTTTTTTTTTTACTTTCTCTCAGTGTTTGCAATAAAATTAATATACCATTGTTTTTATTAATGCAGGTTGGTTAAAATTGTATACAACATGCCAATTCGTATAAAAATAACATTTCAAATTTTCATGACTATCACAACTAGCACGATTATTTTTAGATTGGTTGAGAAGTAAGTCAAAGCAATGGTAAATTTAAAATAATAAGCAATAATGTGGAATGAGTTGAATTTGGGCAGAATCTTGAATTCCATATTCGTACCAAAATTTTTTAATACATAATTAATTTGATAGAATTCTAATTTTTAGTCAATTTTTAGTTAGAAGTAATATTTTACATACACACGCAACCCCCATCCTTACAGCTTCACCACCGCCCAAAACACCAAATTTAATTAAGTTTTTGCAAAACAAAGAAAACTTCAATAAAATATGATGTTATTTAATGGTGGCCGTCATCAAAGATTTGTAATAGCAGACACTCTAGAAACCACTACTAATACAGCAATAAGCTTTTACCTTCCGTTGAAAACAAAAAGCAGTCACTGTTTGCTGAAATAACAAACATTCTAGAGAATGTAGGAAAACAATAAAAGCTATAGACTTGATGCCTTTTGTTTGGTCCAATATCTGAATCGATAGCTTCTAGAGTATTTAAAGGTTGGATTGACCTATATCATTATTAAGTGTTTCTGAAACTAGAAATAATTACAACTACACTGGAATTTAATCACTATGACAAATCAATAGAAATTTACGTCTTTGGTTCATAATCTATATCGATAACGGCTAAGAATATTTGAAAACTGGAATATACAACAAATATATAATTATATAGAGTAGAAGCTCGGTTTTACGATAAAAACCATATGAAAAGAAATCCATACGCATTTGGCGAAATTAAAGTATTTAAATAGGTACTTTAAGGATAATTTCGCCAAAACAACTTCTTTAAAAAAGAACTAACGACAATACATCGATATTATTTTGTTGACGCCATAGCAAACATGTCTGGATATCTAACTCTGGATCATGATGAAACTCATTGTTGAGTATTATCACAAAGAGGTGCCTCTGGTTCCTAGTGTTTGCCCCTAGTAAATGCGGTATTCGACTGTATGTAAAGGATTTCAAAATGCAAAGACTAATATTTTTCTCGACTCTTAAATCGGTAAATAATTGTATAAATACTAATGCTAAAGTAGGGTTTAAGTTTGCTTTTACTTAAGGAATATGGACGGTTAAAATATAAAAAATATATAGTTTTTAAACTTATTAGTGAATTCCATTTCGAATATCGATAGGTTAGGTTAGGTAGAGTGGCAGCCCGTTATTTCAGGCTCACTTAGACTATTCAGTCCATTATGATACCACAGTGGTGAACTTCTCTCTTATCACTGAATGCTGCCCCACGGCGTTCCACATTGCAGTGAAACCACTTAGAGAAGCTTTGAAGCCCTCAGAAATGTCACCAGCATTACTGAGGTGGGATAATCCACCGCTGAAAAACTTTTTGGTGTTTGGTCGAAACTGGGCTTGAACCCACGACCCTGTGTATGCAAGGCGGGCATGCTAACCATTGCACCACAGTGGCTCCCCGAATACCGATAAAATGATGTAATTTCCATATATTCAACTTCAAACTTAATTGATTTTATAATGAAATATTAGAAACTCTCGATGTCTTTTACACAAGCTAAAAGTTTATATTTTGAAATTGTTTAAATTTATGTTGGAAATATTTAAAGGATACTGATCTCAAACTTTACTTAAACGACTAATAAATATAATACATCGACAATACACTATTTTGTCATTGATTTAAGGCCATATAATTTTGAAACAATTGTAAATTACTGGCTTTCATTCTTATAATTAAAAGCTTGTATTAATAAATTATTCTCCTTTTTATGAAAAAATAGATATATGTGTACGCTATTTTTCCTCATTTGCTCGTTGTTTAAATGATTCCATCATCCCAATAATTCCAGAACCAAAATGGGAGGATAAAACAAAGAAAGGAGGAATGGTTTGTTTTTTTTTGCTGTGAGAGAATTTAGGTTCTTACCCACACATAGTCGAAACATTGTATCAGTCTGTTGTAAATAATTTACGCGGTTTATTTGTGGTTTTTAATAACTTTCTTGTTTATTTCTTCTTTTACGTTTCTTTTGGGAAATTATTCAATTTTATTTTATAGTTTTCACAGTTATTAAAAATATTTTTATACATTACAAAATAACAGTTTTTATCATCTTTTCGAAATTAATATGAGGGTGGAAATTTGTTCATTATTTTCTTTTATTTTTGCTCATGTATATATATATATATATATATATATATATATATATATATATATATATATATAGATTTACGATGGTACATCATATATATAGTTGTTAAACTAAGAAAGGTCGGTAGTGTTTAATGTGTAGTATGTGTGCAAAGCAATTTGCCATTTGTCTTATATACTCTGAAGTGTGTTCTTAGAAGAAAATTGTGTGTATACATGTGTGTGTTTCTCTTGTTTCTATTGTAAATGGTATAAATGTGGAAATTTGGTATTTTAAAGGGGAAGAAGAAATTGATCTGAATGTAGATCAAAAGTATATAAATTGTGCAATTTAACGACTTTTTGTAGCTGCCCATTGAAACAAAGGAATAGTATTTTTTTTCACTGAAAAATTAAATTGTTGAACAAATATTTTGCTGTTATATCTCTCCTAAAACTATGTGTAATTATAATCTCATCTTGCACTGTTTGTGGTTTCTAATGATGTTTCTTTGTATATATATATATGTATGTATATTTTTATATTATGATTTATTTAGACAAAGCCTACATTAATTTAATGTTTCTGGTGAATGTACATTTATATACTAATTTTTTTCTGTTTATCTCCTAAAATTAATACGTTTTTCTGTAATATTATTACTTGTTTTGTAACATATTACAATCATATATACGCAGTTTAAACATATATATGTTTACATACATACACCTTTTCACATTTCTCTCCAAAGAATTGTTTATTTAAATAAAATCAAAGGCGAAAATAATCACGGATGATGAAATCATTAAACACAGAGCTCAATTATCATTAAACACAGAGCTCAATTATCAATTATCGTACCAAAAGCATGCAAATGTTTTTTTTTTTGTGATTTGCTTCAGTATTGATTCTTAGTATCCTACAATTATTGGAAGGTTAATTTTGTCATGTCAAATGTATAGACGAAAGCCAGTAATTTGATAGATATTTCATTAATTTTTATTAGCTATTATACAAATTTGTTGACTACTGTGTTGTGGGCCTGTGCGTTATTTGGTCCATATATTATCGAATTTATAGTATTTCTTTTTTGATTCGATATTATTACTTGAAAAACAAGAAGGAAACAAGATAGTGATACATATAAATAAAATAAAAAATGACGTTTCATGATAATAACATGTATCTTAAATAGACAAAATGTAAGCCCAAAATAACGGCCAATGAGTGGTTCACGTGATATTACAAACAAATCTTATTTACATTCAATGCTTCTTATTTTTAAATGCTTAAACATTTGTTAACATAAATACAAAAAATACTGACAAGGAATGATATATTTATGTATACTTATTTTTTACATTTACTACCATTGTTAAGAAAACAAAACAACGATGCATTGTGACAACCTTAGAACACAGTGTATGTTAGTTACGGCTATTCATTCATAACTTGAGTTTGCAAAAGGGGCGAAAATAGAAAAAAAAATCTGTCGTATATTTGTAAATTAATGCAATGCAAGCATTTTATTGAATTAACAATATGTCGTCGCTTCCATACAGAATCAAATGGATATTCGGTATATTGAAAACAATGCACCGTTGATTTGAATTGATTTTAATTCATTTGCACAAAATGGTCAAACTTATATACATATGTTGAAACATATTTTTCGATCACTTTTTTCAATTTTGCGTTACTCCCTTTTTATTGATAGATGGCCATATTTCATTTCATTTTATTGTTCAATTTTCATTTCTTTATACTAATTTAGACCAATAATTTTTTTATTTGCATAATTCCTATATTCCAACGATTGGTCAAATCAAAAAAGAAATACATAAATATGCATCATGAGTGTTTACTTTCACCTTGTTTTGTAGATTTGATTATATTTCATGGCTGTGCGATATCGTCTACTAGTTCTTGGTTCTATACATTATAAAAAATATTGTTTCGTTTTATACATCCTTTATTTATATATGTATATAAATGGAGATGTGTTATATTACTGATGTTGTAGAGAAATCTGGTACATTTATTTGATTCGAAATGTGTAGTTGTTTGTTGTTGGTTGTTGTAACGGAAGATAGCGCAAAATGAAAATAAAAAATATTATTATAAAAGCTTAACCTAATTACTACAAATTCTAAACGTAAAAAAGAAACAAATAATATTTGTTCTTTGACTTAATATCAAATACTTCAAAGTATGTAGTTTCCTCAAAATGAAACAAAATTTTAAACATATTGAACATCATCTGACAAAAAGCATATCTTGTAAGTAAAACCAAGGAAACACGAAAACATGTTACATATAATACACACGTATCATAGTATTATACATACAAACATACTAAAACTGACGTGTTTAAGCGAGATGATAAGGAGTAAGACGGAGAAATAATGCCGTAAAATCTTGTGATTTACGGCTAATAAAAATTGCAGTTTGTCCTTTTTTTTAATTTTTTCTGTCAGCTATTCGGCCCTTTCTTACACATAAAGGTAGATAATTATATTTTTATAAAATCTTGTCAAAACTAGGGTGAAAAAGTTGCAATGCATTGATTGCGTAAAATATTGTCTTTGGAATTTTAATAATTCAAAAGTGTAGCTGTGAAAACGAACATAGTACTCATCTTACGATGCAAACGAAAAGAAAATTTTCAATCTATAGCGCAATGGACTTGATAATCGAATGCAATGTTCATATTATACTTCTTTTATTTGTACGAGTTTTGAGGGATTTTTTAAAAATCAGGGTCATTTTACTTCTACTGGTTTCAATTGGTTCAAACCAGAGTTGAATATGTTCTATATAAATTCTCCAACAAGTAAATAATACTCTCCGCATCAACGACGATAAGAAAATAAGTCAAATTGGTAGCCAAAATGCGTATATAATAGCCTAATGTTCATTCTTAGATATTATGAACTAATCGTATGACCATTCACTTTTTTTAATGCACGTTAAAATTTAGTCTTCTAATAATTTGGATTTTTATTCTTTTCTGTGTGTTTTCAATAATGGCCGAGAGAACTATCCTCTGATCATGTACAAATATCTCGAAATTGGACATGTCCCAGTAGATAATCCCTATGAATGTCACATATATTAAACCACAAATTTAATTATTATAACAACGCAAAAGCAATGTACACGAGTTAAAGCTTACCCAATCTATGATAATACACCATCAAAGTATGAACGCAAAAAACAATGAAATTAATAAATGAAAGTTTGCAAGCAATATTAACATTAAAAAAGTTTCTCTCTATTACTGAATGTCAAAGATGCTTTCAAATTGTGTATAAGAAGTAAATGTTCCCTTTTTTCGATCTATTTGGCACGCGGCGGAAACTCGATCCTTTGTCATAAAAGAAAATTAGATGCATTCATTGATAAGAGATTATGTTCGTGTGAAATATATAGTCGAGGCTCTCAAGTCGGTTAGTCATAACCTTTCGAATTTTCGATAGATAACGAAACTCTTTATAACTGGGGTATCAAAAACCGACACAGGCTAACAGGATTCCGTTACAAAAAACGAAATCTAATACTGAAAAAAATTTCTGTTAATTGGAAAACAGAGTTTTGCGCATCTGTTAACCGGTATTTCAATGACATTTCTATCTACAGTGTGGCACTATGTTCGGTTTACGAGACCAAAAGCAGATTTTCCCCATGGTTACATTTTTTAATCAATTAATTTTAAAAGATGAAATTGTGCGCAATTAATGCTTTACATTTGCATTTTAGTTTTGACAAAATATGATCAGAAAAAGCCGAACAGAGTACCAACCTTACATTGTCATAGGTTTCCTACAAACAGACGTAATGAAGAAGTGAAGCAGCAGCTAACTCATTACAACACGATTTGCAAAAAAAACTAATTACACTACCAGTTATATAATGAATTCGCATTCTTTGATAAAACTGAAAAGAAGACGGTTAAAATGTCTGTATTGTACAATGCTCTTGTGACAATAAGTCCGACATCTACCTTCATTAGCTTGATATTTTCCGCGCCAAGATTCATACAAAATAAACCAAAAAAGGTTTGCAATGTATGTTATTATTATAATATAAAATAATAACGTACAACATGAATTAGTTTATTTTGAAATACTTCTTTTATTACAATGAATTGTTAATGTTTTTACAATAATATAAGTGTTTAAAACTCACTTTTACTGAATTCTTTTGTGCGTTTTTGGGAAGATAATACCCGAACATGTAATAATAACGGTTATTAGGACACCCTATATATAAGTATAAATCAGAAAGGGAAGCAGCTGAGACTCCCTACTAAACGCAATAACGGTGAAAGAATAAAATTTTTACAAATCCAATCTATATTAGACACCTATAAGTTAAACAGCTATACTTGACAAACTATCAAAATTTTAAATTTTCGTCTACTTTTAGAATTTGCTGTACAAATACAAAAAAGTTCAGATAAAATGTATAAACGTCCACCATTTTTTTGTTCGAAGCTTACTACAAAGAGCTATCTACAACGCTCTTTTAATTATGAAGCTCTATTCTTAATGCATCCACGTCGCGTGTTGTACAAATTATGTGGAAATGGAGTTAGAAAAAATATCTGAAAAACAAATACCGTCATCATATATTGTTTTCCTATATTTCCATAATATTGAGAATGTTTTATTTGTAAGTACCTACTTTTCTATTGCTACATCATATGGGGTTTTTTCTGTCTCTGAACTTTTTACAATTTAGTTTGCTTATTGTTATTAGATGTTAAAATCAAGTTACAGGATTGGTTGTGGTGGTGGTGTTGGTGGTGGAGGGGGAGGAATTGTGTATTTTAAATGTATTCATTTTATGTTTCCTTACGACAAAAATTGTATTATCTTATATCTCGTTTATTATTTTTTTAATCCTTCTGCAGTAGTACTAAATAGTAGTAGTGGTTGTGTGTAATGATAATTGTAAACGTAATAATTGTAAATTTGAAATATGTATGTTTTTGTTTTCACTTTTCTTGGTTTGATAGTATGGGTGGTATTTTACCTTCTGAATAAACTGACGCTGCTGCAGCAACGGCCGAAGCTGGTGTTCTCATGAAGTATTCCTTATTAACACAATTCCGTAAAACATCTGGAATATTACCGACAATGGCTCGTCGAATCTCCGTAGCAGCCATTTCACGCAACTCTGTAGCGGATGCATCACTGAAGAAGGCGGCATGTGGTGTACATATTAGGTTGGGAGCGTCTTTAAGGGCGCCCTGAGTATAGAAAAAATAAAGTAGAAAGGAAACATTAATCATCAATGATATAAGCTAGTTATTATTGTTAGAATAGTTTTAAACAGTTTTGTTATTGACATTCGCATGTGATGAACTTATTCCGTTTTACATTCGTTTCGTCTTACTTGGAATACATTGAAGGGTTCATTTTCATGTACATCCAGTGCTGCAGCTCTTATTCTACCTTGCTTTAGAGCTAACGCTAAAGTTTCATCATCTACCAAGCCACCCCTTGCTGTGTTTACCAAAAATGCCCCAGGCCTCATCTGCAAAATATATAAATTTTTTAATAAAACATACAAACAAAAATAAGTATATTCATTTCAACTTGCCTGTTTAATTGTGAATTCATTAATTAAATGGTGATTATGCTCGTTAAGTGTACAATGCAGCGAAACACAATCTGATTGGAAAAGTAAATCTTGCAGGGTGTAAACACGTGTTAGACCCAGGGATTTATCAATACCATCTGGTAAGTAAGGATCGTAGAATATTACGTTAAAACCAAATGCTTTTGCTCTCAATGCAACTGCACTGCCAATGCGTCCCAAACCGACTAAACCTAATGTATCACCGCGAATTCGTGCGCAACCCTAAAAATGAAAAAATATTTAAAATTTAGATTTCAAAATTAGAATATTTTTGTTAAAAAAAAATTGGTTTTAATATAAAATTTGTGAGT
Source organism: Haematobia irritans (assembly GCF_050003625.1). Classification (NCBI taxonomy): domain Eukaryota; kingdom Metazoa; phylum Arthropoda; class Insecta; order Diptera; family Muscidae; genus Haematobia; species Haematobia irritans. The sequence goes on along the minus strand of NC_134397.1, from coordinate 88,682,804 downwards.
GTACTTTTAGTTAATGTGGTGGACTGAATAATCTATGTGAGCCTGAACCAAATCGGGCTGCCACTTTAACCTAATATAAAATTTCTACTAATGGAATAGAACCATAGAAATGTTTCATTCAGTTTCTCTTAGGGCTTAATATTCTCAAAATCCCCCTATTGAACTTAAGTGGTCGATCTTAATGGGAAATTGTTATGTTTCTTATAAGCTTTCTAGGCATAAAAAGCAACAAAAACAACAACTTATTGAGTACATACCTTATAATATTATTTTAGAACTTACAGATTTTTAGTATTCAAAATTCAGTACTTTAATTTAATAGCAACTTAAATAGAATGAAATCCCTCAAACAACAGTAACATCAAAATAGTTGGGCATAATATAGGCATTTAAGAAACCAATACAAAACACAACTTCGTAGTGGTAATGAAAATTTTATCAACGATTTGTGTAGAGAACTATAAAAGAATTTGTACTTAAGAAATATAATATACATATTAAAAAAATAAAAATAGATGGGTCTCTCATATCTGATGACAAACCCATAGACAAAGAAACGAACAAACTTTTTATAAAAAGTGAGGAAATAGTCCGCAGTATAGCTCTATTTTTTCGAACTGTCCCATCGCCCACTTTCCCGCCCTTTCCTACCGTGAGGGTATCGTCCCCATCTGAAATATTTTATGTCACATACTATAATTATAAGATTATAAATCTTGTTGTATGTGAGGCAATAAATAAACTAAATTACAGAAAAATACAATTACCAGCTACAGAGAAGGATTCATCAGCCGGATATATTACATCACAAGACTAAATGCTAAAATGTATTAGTTATCATGTTTATCATGTATGAAAAATAATATTTCACACATTCCAATGCAGAACTCTAATGTTTGCAAAACTTTAATAAATGGAATACAAGAAAAGTTAAAATTTTCTTTAACAATAGTAGATTTCGAACCTAATGTAAATGAGGTATTAGACACTTCGATTTACTTGGAGATGCAATAAGACATTTAATAAATGAACCTATGCGATGGAAATTTTCCCTAAATGTAATATCCATACCGAAAATCATTACGTTATTACCTTATTTAAGGAAGTATTGCATTAAATAGCATGCTATGCTTATATATAAATAATACATTTTCATATCAACAGATCATGAGAATTTAGTACCTTGATTATAGTACACGAGTTCAGAGAAGTAAGTATTACTTGAAGCTGCTAGGATTACTTGAAAATATATATTTTTTTCGTTATTGTTTTTCATGTTATCTGTCGCATTTCGTAAAAAGCCCAAATGAATTGAGATTAAATGCATATGTTTCCAACCTGATTAAACTGTTTGGAGTCCGGCTCCTCACAAATTCCCTGAACAATTGCGGATTCATTTCTAGTTATTCAACCAATTGTTTTTTGAACATAAGTCATTTTCCATTTCCCATTTTGTAAATTATTTTTAGTTTCATAAGGATCCATCAGCCGGACATATTCGTGCCTGTTTTGATACCCACATGTACCGCTTTCGTGAGATGTCACACTTAAGAATTGTTCTGGACTACACTTTACACCGTCACAGATCGGAAAAATGTACACAAACATTTTTTTCTGTGGGGACCAAGTGTACTGCTATCGTATGCAAAATGTAACGGATCGCTTTCTTTTAGCGAAACCGAGCGCCGGCGAATCATTTTAGTTATGCACGCCGATACCTGATAAGTTATAGAAGATATGGTAACATCTTTTATATGACATTCCACACATACACACTGATCTGTAGCATACATTCAAAGAAAAAGAAAACGGTAAAATTTGGGGAATGCAATTGAAAGAAAAAGAAGATTCGAGATATTTCGAAAAACGGCATATTGTACTTTTTCTGAAAACCCCCAATAAAAAAAGAATGAGCGTTTTTCAAATGCAACAACTTTTCAGTTTGAGGTTAAATATAATTTTCAACATAAATTCAACTTGACTTGAAACAGCTCATCTTCAATACATCTTCAGATTGTTTGCGAATTACTTCCAATTTGCCAAAATGTTGATGAAATCTTTGAAAAGGTGTTGAAGATAATATGAGAAAACTTTGTATCTTCACTTAGGCTATAGTCATGTAATTGGCTTTGTATTACGAAATAAATGGAAATTGAAATTGAAATTGAAAACACCGCCCTAAAATGCAACGAAAAAACCATGTGGTTTTCAATACTTATTTGTGCAACGAAGTTCGTGGTCAATTGGAAGAAATAAAAAAAAATGGAAAATTTTAGACAAATAACTGAATTTACTCCAAATAGTTTATAATAATACGTAAGTGAAATTAAAAATTGAAATAAAACTTTAAGGAAGTCACTAAATGTATATCTCTTTGCAGAAAACATTAAAAAGCTGACCGATGAAAAAATGTTGGACAGTTGACTGGAACTGCTTCAAATAGTTTATAATAATTGGTAAGTCTATATGAAATATTAAATTAACACTTTAGAGAAGTCACTAAACTTAAATCTCTGCAGAAAACTAAAATCTTTGGATGCAACATTCTTGCAAACATTAAGAAGCTGACCAATGAAAAATGGGTGGCTTATCGACAAGAAAAAGTTTCCAGAAACATTTCAAAGTGCAACCAATTAAAATTGTTAAAATCAACAACTTCTGGATGAAAATGTGCATCACATCGTCAGTTTAATTTCCATCCTATTATCAGTTTAAAATTGATATTTTGTGAATTCCTTCTGCTGCAAATCAATTCTAACACGCGGTCCAGCACGTTCTAATTTCAAATTGCCCGCATATTAATACATTTTAATGCTGTTTTATGAAACCAACAGGAAATCGAATTATCAATGCAAAAGTGTTTAAATGTTTAAGATATTTAAAGTTTTATTGTTTGTTGTTTTGTTCTTATTTGTTGATATGTTTAATAAGATTATTATTTTTCAATTGGTATTGTAGTGTATTATTATATATTTTATTTTGACGAAAATTATACAAAATTCATAGAATTTTGGCTTTGACTTTCAATTTGAGGTGGGGATATCATTCATACAAAATTTGGTTGAAAAGTATTTGCAACGATGTTAATTTTTAATTTGACTCGCATCGAAAATTGTTTGAGATATTATTGAGTAGCGATGCATTTCAATTTGAGGATAACACTTGAGAAATTATTGGTAATGTGTTGAATTTTACTGTTGAGGGTCATGTCTGTTTTTTGTTGAGAACGCGATTTTCTCAAGAATTTCTCAACTTGTATATTACATTAATCCTTTGAAAAAATGTTTGAAAAATTGTTGAAATTTAGCATTTTTCAAACATTTGTGTTTACTGGGACGAACCAAATAAGAAAAAAAAAACAGAACGTTAACTGACATTCAAGTGTGCTACTTCAAAGAAAACGGTTGAATTCTTGCCGCAGACGAAATAAGACATCATATGCTTTAATCAGAGAAAAACTTATTCGCAATTTGTGAAATAGACTTTATATTTATCCAAAAAGGAAATAAGAATAAGCATAACATTTAGACAATTGCTTTGTGAAGAACTACTGGATTTTATCAAAATTTTGAAAGTTGCCAGTGAACAAATAATTTTTCCATAAAATAAATGCAAGACTGACTATAAGCAATTTGGAGTGTATCAGCTTGTAATAAAAATTTACAAACGTTGTGGCAGAGCGTGAATTCATTTTTTTTTTGGTGACACCGCTTGTTCCAACGGCACCACTGGTATCCAGCAACAATTGAATTTGAGTTCTGTGTCAGATCATGATTCCTTTTTTCTTGGTAAAACCGCAAGTTCCAGCGGCACCATTGGTATGTAGCAGATTTTAACGCATCTCTTTGAAGTCAAGAACGTATTAACCAGACGCAATTCCATTTGGTAACACCGCTTGTTCCAGAGGCACCACTGGTAACATCTACCCGGCATGATAATCAGACGAAGCAGAGACAACACCAATGTGGGAGAATCGGTGATGTATTCAATGTGAAAAAAAGAAAACTATCCCGTCTTATCTACCTTTCTACCTTTTTGTATTTATGTAGTTGTTATGATACTTTAGCATTTTTCTAGGGAAACAGATTATAACATCTGATCGTCCGGCGAAATTTAAAAGAAAACAATTATTTAATTTATCTTTCCCCTCCAAATACGAGCTCGTCATTAGGCAGGGTAAATATATACCAGAATATTAGAACGAATAGACCAAACCTTTTTTTTATATCATGCAAGCTAAATTTTCTGTATCATGCCATAATTTTTCTGTTTCCTGCATGAAAGTGTAAACAAACTAAAACAAAAATTAATTTATGCTTTCCAGAGTTTTTGTAATAATGCAATAACTATTACCGTGTTCATAAGGTATTTATAGAAAGATCGTGAATACACTGAAAATATATATGGACAATTTATTCATAAACATTTTCTCTATACATATTGCCTTTATCAAATAAGACCATTTGCACCTCTAATTTCTAAGTCCAAATTTGGTTGAATTTTCTAGAATTTACAATCAACTAAACTGCACACAAGTGCATGTAAATGCATTTAATGAAATTTAAGGAAATTTAAAGAACCATGATTGACAACCGATTTCTGAACCTTATGTTAATTCACAGTACAACAATCGTTAATTATATTTAAATGCATTTAAATGCATTTGGGTTTCTCAGATTTTCTAACGTTTTCGATTCTAAAGCGAATGAATTTGCGTTTTTCTATTTTTGAAAGTTCGATTCGTTGGTATGAGAATACATTGATGATTAAAAATGAGTATTTTTAAATTTTGGCCTGAGAATTCATAAATGTTAACAATGCTTTTACTTTTTTCTTGACCTTATCGTATATGTTCGTTTATTACTCGACAACAAAATATGAAGTGACTTGTCTTTCGAAATAAAAGAACAAAAATCAATTTTCTTTCGTTTGGAATACGAAAGAAAGCTTTCGTTCGATATACAGGAACAGGCCATAAGCTTTTACACGACTGTATTGAATATTGCCCCAAAAATATAAATTAATGAATTTGTGGTAACATCGAAATGAATCTGTAAGCGCTTTATTCTTCCTGAGGGATGCTAAATTCGTTGGGTCCATAGGTATGTAGTGTGGTCAAAGGGACGGGCGAATATATTTGCACTGGTCTGTCATAGGCGATGGGCGGGGTAAATGTGCAACAACGACAACAACAGCTCGTCGTTGAAAACGGCTAATGTATGAGTTTGTAACGATGATTTAAAACCAGTGGTGGATGCAAAGTGGATTTTTATATTTTTTTTATATATTTCTTGATAACGGCATGGAGGAATATTTTTATATGCTACGCGCTAGGAATCCCGGGTCAAAAACCAGTTTATCCCCTATGAGCTAGTCGAGGAATTACATCCAACCATGCCAAATTGACTCTAGCGGTAAATATTCCTGAAATTGATTTATTTTCTTTGTGGCTTCACCACACAACTAGCCGGCGCGTAACAAAAGTTGGAAGACTTTTAACACAAATAAATAACAGGTCCTGAAACTTAATGTGATTTTTATATATTTTGCGCATTTTATTGAACAAAATCGGTTGAATATGCGACGAAATTAGATTTTATAAAGCTATCTAAAATTGAAATAAAAATTTCTTCTAGCAGGTGTATATTTTTAGGGGTTGTATTTACCTTTTTCACATTCAACCGTAACTTTACCGTTAAATATGCTTATTTTATGGCTGCAAATAAAGTGTACTGCAGAAGAAAATTAGCCGTTTACATTTTTCGATCAAAATTTCCAAAAAGTTTCCTCACGTGTAACTTAGAACAACTAACTTTTTGAGAAGTGTATTAGTTACTTAAATATGATATAATTCTGGAATTAATCATATCAGTAATTATATTATTGTCAATTAGATGACATAGGGAATTAAAATCAATGCTCATCCTACGGAACTGATGCATGATTTTAACGCTGAAAATCAATGAAAAGGAATTGGTAATTCCTGGAAGGCCTTAGGGATATTTATCTTAATCCTTGATATCAATTCTGAGCACGAATGCTAAAAAATATATGAAATTTTCCGTTTTATAAATTTTATACAGTTATGTGAAGTTTTAACGTTTACAACTGTTTAAGTGTCGATGACAGAAGGAAATATTATTAAGACCATTCCAACTGAAGTGACAAAATACACATAATGTGAATCGGATGAATTACTTACATGTGCAGCTTCTCGTACTTGTTCGGGGCCGGTAAATTTTTTGCCTTCACGCACCATATTCGCTAGCCAATAGGTTCTTCGGTATAAATTTAATATTAAACACATTGTCGTATCGGCAACTTCTTCTACACCATAACCTGGCACATTGCAAACTGCAATTCCGAGTTCACCAGCTGCCTTGACATCAATATTATCAGTACCACTGCCAATTCGTACAATTATACGCAATGCTTTAAATTTTTCCAAGTCTTCTTTTGTCAGTATGATAGTATGCCACATAAGAGCGCCAACAGCTTCATTTAAGACCTACATATCAAGCAAAATGTAATATATAATAATAACAAAATATCATCAATTTCATATTTAACATTGCTTTACCTTTTCGTGAATTTCTGATGTACTTTGAGCATCACAAAACGCCACTGTGGCAACATCTTTTAATATTGGCATTTCAATGGAACAATCTCGCCCATCCAGTAAAGCAACCAACGGCCGTGCTTGCATGGGGCCATTGGCAAAAGGTCCTTTTACATCCAAACGAGAACGTTTGGGTAACATCATATTCTTATCCATGTTTTGGAGCTAGCAAAAATAGTTATGGATTCAGGATAGACTAAAAGCTTCTTCCTTTATGCACTTTCCTTCTTTCTAATTTAAATGTAATCCCTTATTTTCTTATATGCGTCTTGCTTTGCGCAGTATTCGTAAGTTTTATTGAACGATTCGTTCTATTTGTGTTTGTTTACCTCTGGCAGAATACTTTCCCGCTTATCACTTTACTGCTGTCCAGTTGTATAAAACTATGTGCACGTATATATCTTTTCCTTGTGGTTTGTTGTGTATTTTGTTGTGTTTACGAACACTTTTAACGTAAATTCATGTAGTTGTTGTAAAAATAATAAAAGACTAATTTACACGACGAACTTAAATAAATGTGATGATTTAGCAATTTTCTTAATTTTCTTTGCTGCTTGACTTTTCTATGTTGATTTACAGTCAATTTCAAGTTCAAACCAAGTATAACTTGTATTAGCGGTTTTGCACTTTTGTGTGGGGACTTATGTCGTTCCTGTTAATTTTAGCGTTTCTTTTAATTTTGCAGCTTTTTGTTCTACAAATTTTTGAAAAATGAAGCTCTTATTGGTGTTGTATATAAAACTGTAGGATTTCGAGGCATTCAATTTTCTTTTATTTTTGATGTTCTTGACGTCCTCTTCCAATTGCATTTGTGAGAAATTTTGTTGGTACAATTTTTGGCAATTCGACAACTCCTTCACGTTGTGTCCTCCATTATTGGGAATGATATCAGATCATCATCACGGTCTTTTTAACTATGATGACTATCTGTTTTATAGCTAAAATAAAAGAAGAAATTAAATTTATTATATAAATATTTAAATTAAAAAAATATATATTCTTCTATTTCGGGCATATATTTTTCACTAAGCTGCGCATTTAGGAATATAAAGATTTAAATAATGCAATAAAGAAAATCAAGCGCGGATGGATGATGATGGTAAATAGCAAAATTGTTAAAGATTTCTAACATACCCATTTTCATTAATAACGTATTTTAGAAATAATCATAAGATAAAACTAAGCGAATGTGTAGAAGATAGAAGGGAACATAGCTTGGCAATCCAAAATGATGACAGTTTAGAAGTAAATAATATTAATAATGTTAATGTTGGTTCACGAATCGTGTTTCTGGTAAAAATCTCCGAATAAATGGAAACAGCGATTTTAAAAATTTAAGGCGATGCCATTAAATATGTAAGTATTATATAATGACAAACATGAAACACAGTTATTTTTATATATTTCTTTTCTTATTGTGTACCATAGTGGGCCCGTTTTAAAAATTTGTTGAAAATGTTATTTTCCAATTTGCGCTTTTCACAAATACTTTTCTTATGAAAACTATCGTGGGTATGAAAGCTGAGCTCAAGCCCTTTCCAATGAGCCTAGTCTCTATACGCGTCTCGAACGCGGCATAGTTTTGAACGCGGCATAGTTTTGTGATTATGAAAGCTGAGCTCAAGCCCAATGAACAATCACTTTCGCTACATGATTTTTTAAGTCTGTCCATATTTTTGTGACCTATTGACTTTTTAAAATCTCTGTAACTTTTTTGTTTATGAATATTAGTAAGTACTTCAAAAGCAAAAGTTTCATATTTTGTTAAGATCTTTATAATGATTACCAGAAATGGGCATCATAGGGGTATACGAAGTGAAATAAAAAAATAAAAAATCAAATTTGACGTCGGAGTCAAAAATGACCAATGCACAAAATATATCCCCCGATCAACCACAAACAACGATATGCGTTTCTTCTCTATCGGACTTCAAATGACGACACAGCACAATAAATTGTATTTCGGGGGGTCGTAGGGTGCACGGAAAAAAAGTTTTGGTGTTCTGAAATTGTCTTCGAATATGCTACAAAACTGGGGGGTGACCGCATCAACTTTTTTTCGTGACGCTATCTAATGTGCACCCCTCTAATATGCACTTACATATCTGCTACATACAATATCCATTTAGTACATTATGATTTTGCAACTTTAAGGAATTCTATCCTTTAAAGTTCTTAAAAAAATTAACAATCTATATGACGACAAAACGAAGAAATTTTTTGAAGAAAAAACATAGCGTTAAAGCTCTCATGACTAAATACTAATACTATTTCCCTAAAAATTTTAATCCACTTTACCACTAGGCCAAACATGCTGTGTATTTATGTGTGTACATACATATTTGTACGTAAACATTCCAATGTGTGTACAAACATATATATGAGAAAATAATTAAACTTGAAATGTATTTGATATTTAATTTATTTAATCAGCATGTGCTGGTTCAGCAGTATAGTAAAATATAGCATTTGCAAAAATATCAAACAATCTCTTCCTACGAGGGAGGTATATTTATTTTTACAATTCTTGCTAGCCCAAATTGAAACACATTTAATTGAAAATTGAAATATTTAACATTGACCAATTTGAGTCAGACCAAAGTTTTTGAGCTGAATTCAACATGAATATGGTGTTGATTTAACTGATTGAGTGTTTAACTGGAAGATAATTTTTGTTGCGATCAGCTGTTTTATTGAGACGGTAAATATTAACCAATGATTAATTGTTGATTTAACAAATGTATGCTGTACTTTTAACCCTTTCGATCCTAAAGTTGCCTGTGGGCAATTTTTTGTGTTTTGAGACTCACTGTCAGCGTTGTTTTTGTTCATAAAACTGTAACGGTATCGAAAGCTAGAAGTGTTTTCTTCAAGTTGAATGAAAAATCAGCTAATTTGGTTGTCAATTTGCAAAATTTTTTTCATTAATACACACGTGCCTCAAGAAAAAACTATTTGCGAATTTAAAAAGAGGTTTTTATATATGTCTTTTTTCAAGAATTACAACTAAAATGTTGAAAGTTTTTTATTAGATCTATTGTAGCACATGTCAAATAAAATATTTCTGGAAGTCAAATCTTAGAATTACAAAAAATGAGAAATTTTTAAAATTGAAATTTGCCAATTGTGATAGTAAAATTACATATTTATGGACATAAGACCTGGAGAAAAAAGGTTTGAAAAACAATGATTTTGAAAAAATTTTGAACTTCGATTGGGATGTCCCAGTGACGAGAAATGCGGCGATGATGTGGAAAACATATCTGCAGTGCAGTGGGGAATTTGGAAGGAATCGTAAAAAGGGAGGAAGCACTTCTTGGCAACATACTAGTGGATTAGCACGAATATTGGCGCTTTATAACACTTTGGTTTTTTTACACCGCCAGTTAAATTGACATGGGTTAAAAACAAACAAAAAACAGAACATTTTCGTGAGTCACGCAAAGCTTTGAATGAAATTTAAACGAAATCTCGTGAATGGGACTAAAGAAAAATGTGTGGCGTGTGAGCGTAAGTGAGTAAAAAGTCTTTGAAATCACGCTGCCGATAAAAACTTACTTTCACGATCCAACTCACGCTCAAGATAAAATTCACGTTAACGATAAAATTCACACTCACGGTAAAACAGAACAGAACACAAAAAGTCAAAATCACGAACAAATTCACGTTCACGATTAAATTCAAGCTCACCGATTTTAATCACCTTTACTTATTTAATCACGCTTAAGATGATATCAATAGCGTGAGTCACGAGAAATTTTGTTAATTACCAGAATTTTATTGAGCGACAGAAATTGTCGTGTTCCGAAAACGACGTGAGATTTGTCATGAATTACGAAAATTGTCGTGAATTGTGCGAAAGCGTGAGGCATAAACGTTGTTCATATGTGAGCGTGCGCGAGTATGATTTTTCATTTCGTGAATTCAATTCCTACCCACATGGCGTGCGTGAGTACAAATATTTCGTCGTGAATGTGTTTGAGCGTGATTGACATTCCACTCACGCACGCATCTGAGTATATATTTACTGTAAAATAACAAAAAAAAACTTAAAAAAAATCCAATAAAACGTAATACGTCTATCATTACAAAACAAACTATTTTGTAGTCACAATTGCCCAAAGTTGCCCACAGGCAACATTCTCTACCGCCTAAACGAATGGGCGCGGCGACCCGCCCATTACGACTTATCGTATATTTCTTCTCCAAAATAAAAATTTCTTCTCCAAAATAAAAATTTCATGCTTTCATTAGAGGGTAGATTAAAGTGGCAGCCCGCTTTTTTTCAGGCTCACTTAGAGTGTTCATTGTGATATTATTCTTGTGTAGTTTGTATTCAAATTTCTCGGTAGTTAAAAAATTTTATGAAGAACACAATATTTAACTGTTTCAAAAAACATTAATATTTGCAAATTGTTGTTTGATCCATTGTATATTCGCCTCCATAATGACAACGAAATATTAACGTGCCGGCAAAGATAACTTTAATTCCCATCAACAATCTAATTGTAGGTAAAATAGACATACAAATAAATGAATAAACACGTACCATCCGATATAATAAGAATTACTAGTCTTGTTTTCGAGTACCATTCTGAATAATAGAGTGCTGTTATTAATTTCCATAAATAAAATTCTGATACACATTTGGAAAGTTTTTCACAGAGCGAAAATGATGTGTATGAGTTGAATCTAGCTGTGTTTTAGTTTAATAACAATTTGTTGCCTCTCCTTCATCGAAATATCTGAGCATTGTAAACGAATACGGTTACAACGAACATCTTGGGAATTTATAGTTGTTTATATCTGATGGTAATTTAGTCACATGGAACCTAAATGACTTTGGTATCCTAAAATGTTCACTTTTGCTTTTTATTCCATTTTCAATGTCATTAATAATTGTAGAAGTTGCTAACAGGCAAAAATAATATGTCCAAAGCTTTTCATTCTGTCTCTAGTTGGCGCGTCCATAAATAATTTAAAATCTGCCCTATAGATTATCAATAAATATGTAATAGTAATAAGGACTTCAAATTGTTGTACACTTGTTTAAAAAAGTTTGGTACTAAATATCGATAAATGCTAATTACTAATTGCATTTGTGCGAAGCACTCTATTGTAGATTTTTTGTAGTTATGCTGGTGTGCATGGGCATATTTCATTTCATAAATTTTTTTCTTTTTTGTGGTAGATATGAAACCAACCATACCATTCTATTCGATTTCGTTTATTGTACGTATGTACATACATAAATGGAAAGAAAGACTGGTTTTGGATTTTATTTCTACATGTTTGTTGTTTGTATGATATGCTACTGAGCAAGCAACACTCTCCAGTACTATTGAATTGTCCGTCTGAGTTTTGCCGGTTTTTTTTTCTTATTGTCTTGTTTCAGCTATTGGTGTTTTAATAGGTTTTTATTGTAATTTTTTATTACTTTTTCGTTGTCGGTTAACATTTTGCTGGTGTTGGCTGCTCTTATTGCCTTTTTCGTATGTCTGACTGTCTGTCAGCTGCTTATTTTGTCGTCATTTGACTTAAAGTTGATGTTGTTGTTCTTTGCGTTTCTGGTTTTCTCTTTTTGGGACATGTGTCTGGTGCTTCTTAGTTGTGTGGTTGTTGTTGTTTTTTTTTTTTTCATTTATAATGTACAGTGCACAATTTAAAGTTTTCGAATTTAAACTGTAATGTGTAATATTCCCAGTTATAGCATTACGTTCCTTTACTGTTAATGGGCACATTTGATCACAATTTTTGCTTACTGTCGTTTTGTTTTCTTATTTTTAATATTTCTCGGTATCTGTTTATGTCTGTCTGGTTCGGTGAAAATTATTGTGTTATATGTATATGAAGTTGAAATTGTGGCGAGACAGGCGCCACATAAATACCTTAACATTATATGTTTGGGAAATTTTAAAGTAATTTTTAAAAGTATGCATTATGTTATCTAAGGATAACATTAGTAATCAACTATTCTATTTTTGTATACCCTCCAGCATATGATGGGGGTATATAAACATTCAATATCAATTTATTAAGACAATACAATAAGCAAAATGGGGCCAATAATCTAAACCAAGCAATTCGATCTCATATTTTATTAAAAACATTATTTTGTTGTTCCATATGTAACTGGATTTGAATAGGTACAGTTTGGTTAATGGCGGATCTAGAAATTGGAATTAGAACCAAAAGGTCGACTTCTCCAAAATTTAAAAAAAACGACTTTTTGCTTTTTTAAAATTATGGTAACAAATAAATTAAAAACATGTTAAGCATTACTAAATTGATCTAAACACATGATCGTACACAAATCAATAGTATTTACCCTATAGAAATAGGTACGAAACCATGTTAAATTGACCGGTCTATTCCATACGATTTTACCAGAACTATGAATGGTCCATACACACCAGGGACAAGGCCTGGGGTTAATCTATTTGCCCTAGGGTAGATCGGCGCATATACTGTTAAACTTATATAAAGTGAAGCACTCTCTATATTAAATTGATTTCTAAGTCGAATTGAGGTAAAAACTACTTCTTCCTTCCCATTTCCCAGTAATTCCCATAATCTTCCCATAATGAATTTATATGTGGGTACTACACACAATTTTTTTTTATTTTATTTTAATCACGAACATCGCGGATTCAATCATTTTTTTAATTGAAATATCTTCAATCACGAAAATGATAGTATCAATCACCCATTTTGATTGAAAACCAACACGATTTTTAATTACAAATTTAATTGACTTTTGTCACGGAATCATTTAATTGTGTGATTGAATCAATTAAAAATTTGATTGATTTTTAACATAAAATTAAATCACAGTTTTAATTGAATCAATTAAAATTTTAATTAATTTCGCGACAAAAATCGATCAACTATTTGATTGATTCAATTAAATTATTAATTGATATGGGCAATAAATTTCAATCAATCAAAAAATGTATATATTGCGGCCTCAATGTCTTATTTAGTTTTATTTGAAATAACAGAAAATATGCGTTTCTTATAAAAAACCTTCAATGTTTTATTTTTCTGAATTATGCTATAGACTAAAGAATTTTGTTTTTGTTATTTGTGTATTTTATTCTAACATAACTTAGACATACAATTATGATCAATAACAACTAAAGGGTTAAAAAAATAAACTAAATAAATTAATATCTTCCTTATCATATTAACGATGTCAGCATGTTCCTTATAATATTTAGGTGCGCCTAGATTTCCAATAAATCAGCAGTCTGTAAGCTAAATTAGTTTTTCTGAAAGTAAAACAGAATAATTCGAATTTAATTTTGTTCAATTAAAAGTTAATTTTGTTAAACATTACCTGCATAGAATATCAAGTTCCAGGTTGCATATTTATAGTCGTTGTAGTCGTTTAGCATGAAAAGGTGTATTAAAGAGCTCGGTAATTTAATTTTAGTAACAATTCCTTTCCAAAATTTCCACACATTGACATCGTTTATTAAAATTTGAACCAATCAAAGTCAAAAATAATAGCAAAACATTGTAATATTTGGTATTATATTGATGATACTTTGCAAATTCTGGAAATAGAAAAAATATAAATGGAAAATACATATTTTTATAATTTTCGGATATTTTTCATATTTTTAAATCCAAAATAAAGAACCTTTTACCATTACATAATTCAACTCATTAGTTTATATAACAGATATACTGCTCTCTCTCTCTCTCTCTTGGGTTCAAAAAAGAAAAAACAGGTAAAACAAAAATTCAATTTAATGCCAACGCTACTTCGCAACTTCAAGGTGAATCTTCCAACAAACCCATACCGCTCTTGGTTTTTAGAAAACTAGGAATGCAACAATTTTGTAATTTTCAAAGATCAATACGGTACTCACCTTTTGATTGCAAACATATTCTTATATATTTGATAAAATGATGGAGTTGAGGGGATTGATTGGTCAATTTCACGAAATAAAACTGGTCACAGAAATGAATAAAAAAGCTATTATTTTAGTCTGTTTAATGTATACGGTATTCATATTTCACAATTTCTTACCTTCAATAAACGTATTGTTTTCCATTTTTACAATAACACAAAACACAAACACAGGTAATTTCCAATACGCTCTGTCATATATTTTTTCGCACCTTTACCACGTGGCCATTTGTTGTTGCACACTTTATTTATGTCAACCCTTTGCTGCTATGATTTATTGTTGCGTTCAAAATATTTATGCACACATTTTGAATGCAGCAGACAGAATGTCGCCAATCATGTTTTTCAATTTACGCGAAAAACAAAAATTTTCAATCACGTTTGTAATTGAAAATTATTTCCGAATTGATTAACAATTTGATTGAATCAATTAATATTTCAATTGGAAACGTGACAAATATCAATCATTTTTTTAATTGGTTTTTATTCGGATTTGATTAAATAATTAATTGAACATAATTAATAACATATTAATTGAATCCGTTTCCAAATTCAATTAAGTGATTAATTGAAAAAATTTCGGTAATAATTTTTTGTGTGTATGGTCTGTTTTTCGACAAAACATACAAAATTAGAATTTACCGAAGATTTGGCATTGATTGCAAACCAATTCATATTTCTAGATCCATTGTTTAAAAAAAGAACCGTGAAGACAAGCCTGATTTTCGTGGAAACCGAACACATTAATGAAGCAATTCGGATGGTATAAATTTGACGCACGTGCGTTTTTTGTCACATGTAACAAGAGGAAGCCCAAAGGAAGGAAACCTAAACAAACACAAGAAAAAACACATCAATAAAAAATCTGTCATTAATTATCGGTGTTCAGTGAATCGATAATAACACCGCACAATGGAAATTTGAATCATCTGGAATTATATTTTATTTTAAAATAATAAAAGAGAAGTCATCCTATTACAATAAATATTTTCATATTTCGGTCAGTTTGAGATAAATGTGTTCACTATGGTCAAATGGAGAAATATGAACACCCAATTCATATGGAAAAAATAACGGATGGTAATGATGATATTCCGAAAAGTGGTTAGGACTCTCAATATATGGTCAACGAAGAATTGGGGATAGGTTAGGTTAGGTGGCAGCCCGATGTATCAGGCTCACTTAGACTATTCCATTGTGATACCACATTGGTGAACTTCTCTCTTATCACTGAGTGCTGCCCGATTCCATGTTAAGCTCAATGACAAGGGACCTCCTTTTTATAGCCGAGTCCGAACGGGATAACTGTGACCTCTATGACCAAGGGGGAAAAAGGGACCGCCAGATTAATTTCTGTCATATATATTTTCAACATATGGCTTAAAAGCAATGATTATAGAGAGGATTTATATGGAAAAGATAAATTTATTTTTTTTGTTTCTCAATAAATGAGCGACTATCAAATGGAAGCAAGGATCATCGGGACAAACGTGGTCACAAAGATGCAAAGCCAAGTTCACATGTTAAAGATAGATCTATTAGTCCTCTATTCGATCGTAAAAAGGTGTATTCCATAGGATGGTTTATAGCAATAATTCGCATTGATCCTAGTGGTTTTATTTTTATTTTACGGCAATTGAGCGGCGTAGGCATAATTCTTTTACACGTCTCAAAGTTTCTCTAAGTGGTTCCACAATAATATGAAGTACCATTCGAATGCGCCTATAAAAAGGAGTTCCCTTGTCATTGAGGTAAACACGGAATCGAGCAGCACTCTTTGATAAGAGAGAAGATCACCACTTGTGGTATCACAATGGATTGATTAGTCTATGTGAGAGCGTTGACAGGTTGGGTTTTCCCCCCACAAAATTTACTAGTTTTTACTAGAAACCGTTCCTCAACCCCAAATAATAGCAAAAGTAGTAAACAATTTTAAGAGAACAATGTCAAAATGCATGTCTCTTTTACAATTTTTTTACTTCTAGTAACTCGACAAATTCTTTCGAGTAAAAGTAGTAGATGTCATGACAAAAAATAATTATTTATTTATAAATTTTACAAACCACAGTAGTTCCAAATCGCTTTTTTGGAAATAACTCCGTAACTTTTGAATGGATTAAGATATCGACATTTTTTTCTTTGTGACAAAGCTGAGATGTTTTCCTCTATGTTTACAGGTTTGTAGGTCCCTAGACGTTGGAAGTTGGTCACCTCGGATGTATGAAATTTTGTTTTACTTAGCAAACGCGAAAATATTTTGCTGGATAGAACTTATAAACCTCTATAAACATATTGAGTGTGTGCGCAAATATAACTAATATTTGCGAGATATGGGCCCTACAATTCATATTTTCGTAAAATTATAAAGTGGGGTCAGTATTTTGAATCTAGAAAGGTCGATTATTGTTATATTTTCTTTACTGTATGCCTTATAAATTTCTACGTATTCTAGAGGAAAAATGTGTGTACCTTTTGTGCTTTAAATTAAACGTGTAGACTCCACAATTTGGAATTTCAAAACAATACCGAACCAATGCCACTTGTTTCGAAAAATATCAAAACATTGACTGACCCACACTAAATTCGGCACACCTATTAATGAACCAAAAGTAACTCTACGTTTTGAATTTCATGCAAATCGGTTAAAAGTTTGAATGCCTATCTGCTGAAGTTTATATGGGGGCGAAATCGAAACTTATGTCGATGTAGCACATTTTCGAACTTGACCTGCTTGTAGACAAAATACGTGTCTGCGGAAATTTCAACTCTATAGGTTCATTATTGAAAAATGTAGCCTGATTACAATAGACAGACGGGAGCCACCGTGTTGCAATGGTTAGCATTCCCGCCTTGCATGTACAAAGTTGTGGGTTCGATTCCTGCTTCGAACTCTGAGAGGATTTTCAATATTTATCTCTTTTACTACTGTTTACTACGAGTAAGGTAAAGGAACACAGCTTTTATATAGTGGAGCAATTCTCAACAAAATTCGGAGCAGTTCTGGCATGAATTATGAGAAAAAAAAAGATGCGGGAACTCAACCCAAGTTTCTAAATATAAGCAAGTATGCAATAGCATTATTTTCGTTATCTTTTTCAAACGTTTCACTTGAAAGGGAATTTTTAATGTTTAACACAATTTAAAAAAATCGTATTTTAACTTAGCAGCTGAAATCGTTTTAAGAGTTAATTTTTATTAAATTATTGGTCTTATAATTTCTCGCATACAATTTTGGCGATTAACTTTAATTTTTTTTATTTTTTTATTTCTATTATTTATACTTTATAACCATTTTTTTATAAATTAATTTGATTTAAAAGATTTATATATTGAATTGTTTTGTTTTGCCGGCTTTCCTCAGGGACGAAGTACGAAATTCTCTTTTGTTATAAAGTATTTTCTTAAAGAGCAAATAAAACCGAAATTGTGATTTCATCTAATGGGTTTTGTTTACTTCAAAGCAAAATTTTTTAGGATCAAAAGAATATTTAGTTTATCTAAAATTTCGTTCCTCAGAAAAGAAACCTCTTCTTTCAGTATATATGTATATTTGTGTTAAATTTAATTTTTAAAATGTATCACTAGAGGATTTTTTTCACGAAATTTGGGACCCCGTTTTGTACTGTTTTTGAAA
This sequence comes from Haematobia irritans, assembly GCF_050003625.1. NCBI lineage: Eukaryota > Metazoa > Arthropoda > Insecta > Diptera > Muscidae > Haematobia > Haematobia irritans. The sequence goes on along the minus strand of NC_134397.1, from coordinate 88,664,633 downwards.
AAAGTCTAGACCAATTTAGGAGTTTTTTCTTAAAATTTGGGGGGGAAGAATCAAAAATCAACTGGCAACACTGCTATGTGAGCGTAAAAAACGCTCACATAGACGTATGCCCTTACGAGATCTATGCTGGCAGGAAGGCAAAACCGAAGAAGTTCTATGGGACAAAATATTCGTAACTATCTTCTAAAATGGCGTATGGATAACAATAAATTCTGCTATCCGCATATAATTGTTTACAAAAGAGCGAGAAAACGAAGTTTATAAAAGGCGATAAGAATAATTTAAAAATATAAAAAACAACATTAATAGACCGTGAATACTATTTATAAAAAGATTCACAACTGATTAACTGAAGTGTGAAGGTTTTGTCCAATTTCACATCAATGTTTGTTTAATCAATCCCTTAAGATAATTCATATTAGAATTTATACCGATCGCTATGTAGACCTATTTCAATATATTTACGTATAACAGATCCTCCAATTTTCCCTAAATTCTTGCAGGTACAACTGCACCCGACCAGAAAAGTATTTTTTATTAAAAAGGTTTGTACGTTGAGAGAATTACAATTCAACTACGCACGGACGACAGAGTTGTCACTGCAAAAATTTTAGGTATAAATGATGTAAAGTTGCTTGCAAAATTATTGTGCCTAATCAGTGCATTGAAACAAACGTATGAAATTTGTTCATGTTTTCTTAATAATTCTCACAAAAAAATATTTTCGTATTCATCTTCTTGCACACAATGAAAAAAAGAAAACAAAAAACACAATCTAAAAATAAAAATTGTATTTCAACCGTAAACTGAACGCCAGACTATAAATAAAAGAAATGTAGTACCAACAAACAAACTATGCCTTCTCTCGTTGTTTTGCTAAAAAAGAAAGCATTTTCTCCCATCCAAAGCGAGTCAAGGTAGCAACGACTGTATACGTACAGAACAACAAATTCGCCGACACAAAACATGTGCTTTCCAATAAAATGTTCAACCTGCCTGCACCACCAATCGTATAAACAACAGCAAACGCTCAATTACGAAATGGGTCTCCATCTAATGTGTAACAAGCATTCATTTCTCAGCGTAAACAATCGTTAAATAAAGCGGTGTCTTGTTTTATTAAAATTATTTTTCTTTTGTTATTTTACTTCCGAATTGTATGGGCCATATATAATGTTAACTATGCACCAGCAATACCAAAGCGAATGTCAAAAGAGCAGGCGAATTAAAAAAAGAACATAGTGCGCTTAGTACTCGTTACTACTTTATAACGAATGTGTGTATTCAAGTCTTCTAGCAGGCAAATTGATATGTGTGAGTGAATAAACTGTGTTGTGCGAATTTCTTGAATACGAACGAGTAGAGATAAACCAACAATACACGGCAAATTGACTGACAAACGCAAAAAATACACATTAAAGGAAAATGTGTGTGAATGCAGGAAAAATATGTATAAAGTGTACACTTTAATGTAGGTTTGGCTTTAAATTAAGACCCCAACGTTAGATTCGACTGATAAAGGGGTATATGCGCGGGGCCAAATATAATTTAATGCTGTGTCAAGAGATATCTGAATCTGATGAATATCTGTTATTTGTTTAATATTACTGTACTTTTTCAATCACATTTTTGCCTTTTCCAGAAACTCACCGCACTCTGAAATTACCGAAAGGTTGGTGTCGCACAACCGAAATACCTTCGCAATATTTTCTCTTTTTGTAAGAAAATAATAGAAACCATACAAGGAAGTAATTTTAAAGAATTATTATTGAAATTTCAGTTGTTTTCCACTTATGGCTTTTACTGCGTGTATGGGTGTGTGTGTTTCTTTTCGTTCGAGTTTTTTCTTTGTTGCGCGGCTGCTGCTAAGAAAAACAGTACGTAGAAATTTCTGTTGTTCCTCCGCAAACAATTTCCCAGATAATTTTATGTATATCACTTGTATTTCATAATCCGTTAGTTATTGCCACATCTTATTTGCAATTGCCGGTAAATTTCGTTGAAAACGACACTTAATTTTTATGGTTTTTAATATTTTAAAGCAACGCGTCCATAAAATTCCAACTTTACACTCGTACTTTTCAAAATGGCGGAAAATGTTAAAAGAAATCAACGAACACCACGGCAACTTTTTCTGTTTTAGTACAATTAATGACGCCGATTGCAACCAATTCGCCACTTCACAATTTTCTACTCGCTGGTTTTTTCATCCATTGAACTGCTAAGGCTTTGATATTGCTTTTCTTGGCATTATCTTATCAATTTTTATATATTTCATTGTAAACACCACTTCTTAACGACACAAAAACATTCGAAAATTAAATTTACCATAAAAATTACCATTAATATTGTGTTCCGCTCGTATCCGAATAACTTAGTGCGGTGTTAATACGAAATTAAAATATATGATAGAGTGAGTAATCGATTTCGATTATTGTAATGAATCGATAATTTACCCAGCTGCAAAACCTAATTCACATAGAATGTGCGCACATGGTGCATTAAGATAGTTGACAACATTTAGCAGATAGCTTTTGTTTATGCGCTTTACAGACTATCAGTTATTCCGGACGACAGTGCTCGCGTCGAACATATCCCATATATTGTGCACATTATAAGTTAAGTCCGAAGGCATAATCGATACTGCTGCATGTTTATGGGATCGATAACACATTTACCGATTATTTAGTCATCGCCGACAAGTCGTATCGATCCGACACACTGTAAGATTCTTTACAAACACCGACATTCCGTCCGGAATAACTGATAGTCTGTAAAGCGCATTAGAGGCTTTGTGGTCCGTTCAAATCATATATTTTGTAGTGAAACAATGACATCGCTAATGAAACTGTTGTGCTATGTTCTCACTACGTCGAAATCTTCTTTAACTAAATTTCGTAGGAAATTGATTGATTTATGCTATGTTCCCACTGACTCGTTTTCCCACTCGTTTTTCAAAAACATTTCACCGTTCACACCGAGTTGAGATGTTTTATGCGCTTTACAGATTATCAGTTATTCCGGACGACAGTGCTCGTGTCGAACATATCCCATATATTGTGCACCAAGGCATATTAATTAAAGATAAAGTCACGAGCAAACGTGTGTACACCCCATGATATTTAGAAAGTCAAACTAATGCGCTTTACAGACTATCAGTTATTCCGGACGACAGTGCTCGTGTCGAACATATCCCATATATTGTGCACATTATAAGCTAAGTCCGAAGGCATAATCGATACTGCTGCATGTTTATGGGATCGATAACACATTTACCGATTATTTAGTCATCGCCGACAAGTCGTATCGATCCGACACAATGTAAGATTCTTTACAAACGCCGACATTCCGTCCGGAATAACTGATATTCTGTAAAGCGCATTAGTATGACAGTTACCATGGAAACTAGAAATTCCCATTTACTCTAAATTCATATATATGCAACATTTATTGAAATAAATACCGCGAGCGTCAAGGATTTTTTAAAGTTATTTTCATACCCCTATGTTCTTCAAAGCATTTGTTTATTCATTATACCCTTCACCACTACTGTGGTACAGGGTATAATAAGTTTGTGCATTTGTATGTAACGCCAAGAAGGAGTAATCATAGACCAACCTTTTAGTATACGGATCGGCTTAGAATTAAATTCTGAGTCGATTTAGCGATGTCCGTCTGTCTGTCTGTCCGTCTGTCTGTCTGTCCGTCTGTCTGTCTGTCTGTCTGTTGATGTATTTTTGTGTGCAAAGTACAGCTCGCAGTTTTAGTCCGATTGTCCTAAAATTTGGTATAGGGTCCTGTTTCGGCTTAAAGACGATCCCTATTGATTTTGGAAAAAATCAGTTCAGATTTAGATATAGCTGCCATATATATTTTTCACCGATCTGGTCATAATTGGCGTGTATATCAACCGATCTTCCTCAAATTCCGTACATCCGAATATTTTATGAGTCTCGAAAAACTTGCAAAATATCAGCAAAATCGGTTCAGATTTAGATATAGCTCCCATATATAGCTTTCGCCCGATTTACACTCATTTGCCCACAGAGGCCAATTTTTTGCTCCGATTTAGTTGAAATTTTGCATAGGAAGTAGAATTAGCGTTGTAACTATGCGTGCCAAATTTGCTTGAAATCGGTTCAGATTTGGATATATCTCCCATATATAGCTTTCGCCCGATTTACACTCATATGACCACAGAGGCCAATTTTTAACTCCGATTTAGTTGAAATTTTGCACAGGGAGTAGAATTAGCATTGTATCTATGCGTGCCAAATTTGGTTGAAATCGGTTCAGATTTAGATATAGCTCCCATATATATGTTTTTCTGATTTCGACAAAAATGGTCAAAATACCAACATTTTCCTTGTAAAATCGCCACTGCTTAGTCGAAAAGTTGTAAAAATGACTCTAATTTTCCTAAACTTCTAATACATATATATCGAGCGATAAATCATAAATAAACTTTTTCGAAGTTTCCTTAAAATTGCTTCAGATTTAAACGTTTCCCATATTTTTTTACTAACATTGTGTTCCACCCTAGTGCATTAGCCGACTTAAATTTTGAGTCTATAGATTTTGTAGAAATCTATCAAATTCTTCCAGATCGAGTGATATTTAAATGTATGTATTTGGGACAAACCTTTATATATAGCCCCCAACACATTTGACGGATGTGATATGGTATCGAAAATTTAGGTCTACAAAGTGGTGCAGGGTATAATATAGTCGGCCCCGCCCGACTTTAGACTTTCCTTACTGGTTTTTTCTATAGGGCTGTTTTCTTTTAGCACTGGATATGCTAAGCCGTTAAGGTGGGTATTAAGTTCGAGTTTTTTCACTAAAGGTGGGTACTATGTTTGTTGGCACGAAAAAAACTTCACTTAACCATTCTTTCGCGTTGAAAAATGAGAGTGTTGACAATACATTTCGAACGAAGAAAACAGCTATTTTGGAGCTATTCCGCGTTTATTTCTCCGCAATTTAATTGACAACATCGCCAAATGTCATACTATTTTTACTTATACATACGCAGCAGCTGATTGTTGACATACACGCATTCATGATAATTGTTTTGAAAAGTGTTTTTCTACCAGTTTTTGGATTGTTTTCCAAAAAAATCTCATACAGCACTGGATACTAATAATTGTTAAGAATAAAGCTCCAGCCGCTCTACTCCTGGTGTCTTACCAAATTCTGCAACAGCTTTTACAACATGTGGTACATTGTCTTCTTCAGCTTTTCCAAATGGATACCGTCAATTTGTAACGCACATCAAAAAAACATATAATTCCGGTGTTATGCTAACTTTTACATCATGCGCAGCAATGGACTCATTCATCAACAAACTTAATTCGTTGGTGTCCACAATATCTACAAAATCGCATTGCAATACCATGCTGTTGCCGCCTCACTAGCAATTTCAAATCCAGTGGTCACCACCACGGTTCCCACAAAGGATAATAACGCCATTTCATTTGCCAATGTTGTTACATCGGGGGGAACAACCAACTTAAGCCCATAACTCAAGTTCAAGGGTAGTCCCTAAGCCAAAGTCACTGTTCCCGACTTATATTTCGTCACAAAGGGATGTTAGTGTTCTATACCAGACTCTTCGTTGACTGAAATTAATACATTGAGAAGCAATTGGCTGGTTTACTGAAGGATGTTATACTCTCCCAATGTATAAGTTCCAATAACTATTTCAGTCACGTTATGAAATTCAACCAGTGTTTTGAATTGATAAAATGCAAGAATGCCGCTAACTGAAATTTAAAAGCCACAACGAAATTAAATCGTTTCATTCCAGCCTATCGCAATCATTTTGGACAAATGATGAATACAAGAAAATTATTTTGCTATTTAAATAAAAATTATTTAATTATTTGCTATAAACAATTATTTTGGATATAACTTTGTTCAGAAAAATTTACTAATTTTATATTAAAAAGTATAAAACGTATAAAACCACCCAATTACTTATACCCCGGTATATAAAAATAAAACAAGTTCGATTATAATTTTATTATGATTTTTTATTAATTTGTACATTTATACACTAATTAAAGACCCTAGAACACAATGTTTTCTTTTCTGGATTATCAGCTTTCTTTCATTAATATTGTTATATTTAAAAATTTTTAATTATCATTTCTCATATTTAGCTTTCATGTTGTTTCCATTAAAAATTAAAATTGCATTAACATTTCTTTTGTTCAGTTCTCATTCATTTACGCCTCTTACACACAAAAAACGAGCTCGCTTAACAAATAGAAAAGGGAGCAATTACGAGGAGCGGTAAAATAATAAAAAAAAAATACAATTCATTTCTTTGTAAAAAATGGGTGTTGAATGTAGAAGCACTGGGTTTACAGAGATAAGACGAAATCGTTTTTAAGCATATTTTAAAAAAGAAATCTTCATCGATTACATCTGCAGTATTATGACAATTAGCTTCTTCTACTTCTTCGTGTTCTGTGCAAACATTATGTAGCATAACATTAGTCAATTCTAAATTAGCAGGGGATGATGATAAATGGTGGCCTGGTTGTATCTCTACAATATGACGCTGATGGAATGCTATTGTTGCTGATGGCTGAAGCGATGATGGTACTGTTGTAATAGGCGGAGTTTCCAACGGGCACCGGTCGCCGATTGGAAACTCCTAGAAGACATTCCTTAGGGGTAAAATTTCACCCGGCCATTTCTTCGCCAGCAAAATCCAATTTAACAACATCACCTGGTAAACATTCCTCCACATCAACTTCATTCTCTGCCGTATTTATACGGTTCAATGTCATTGTAATATCTGGACCAGACTTAAGTCCCACGGTAGCTCCTGCTAAAGCCATTGTAGTGGTGGGAACAACAACATTCGATCCAGCTGCTGGTGATACTATTGTGGATGATTGTGAAACCACCATTGCATTAGTATTGCATTTGTATTACTAACGGCAGCAACAGTCGATATTGCATTTGAAGAATTATTAATAGTGGCTAATGTTGGAGTAGTATTTGCTGCCACCCCAATGGGACCACTCACTACTTGGGCGGCCGTTTTATTTGGTTGTTGCAATACAATATTTGCGGTCACAGCCACTGTGGTCGTGGCAGGTGTTGAGGGTGCTATGTTGGAGTTGTTCACTGTAGCTGATGTAGTGGCTGCAATTGTGGGTGTCAGGGATGTGAGGGCAGATGCTACTGTGGCAGAAACGGCTACAGAACCAGATGCTGTTATATATGTTATATACATATAGCACTCCGTTATTTTTATTTCGTCAATCTAATTGCATTTTTAAATAACAACGCGAACCACTTTTGTATTCTAATTTAACACAAATCATTTGAATAAATCAATTATTTCTTAATTCACATTACAAATGGCGCCATGTTTTGAAACTAACTAATCTCAACATATGGAAGGATTTAAAGCCGACCTAATTAGGGACTATGCACTTTATGTCAGTTTTTCAACTCGAAAAAAAACAAAGTACCACAAATGAAAAAATATTTCGGTAGTTTGTATTTGGTTGTTGCAATACAATATTTGCGGTCACAGCCACTGTGGTCGTGGCAGGTGTTGAGGGTGCTATGTTGGAGTTGTTCACTGTAGCTGATGTAGTGGCTGCAATTGTGGGTGTCAGGGATGTGAGGGCAGATGCTACTGTGGCAGAAACGGCTACAGAACCAGATGCTGTTATATATGTTATATACATATAGCACTCCGTTATTTTTATTTCGTCAATCTAATTGCATTTTTAAATAACAACGCGAACCACTTTTGTATTCTAATTTAACACAAATCATTTGAATAAATCAATTATTTCTTAATTCACATTACAAATGGCGCCATGTTTTGAAACTAACTAATCTCAACATATGGAAGGATTTAAAGCCGACCTAATTAGGGACTATGCACTTTATGTCAGTTTTTCAACTCGAAAAAAACAAAGTACCACAAATGAAAAAATATTTCGGTAGTTTTTCGCATTTTTGGTTTTGTATGGGATTTCGCTTCGGAAACCGAACATAGTACCTACCTTAAAGTGAAAACTAAATCAGTAAGAAAAGGCATAAAATTATACATATTTGTTGCACATTTTATTATAACTTGATGGGGAATAGCCCAGAGCAAGTTTTCACAAAGTTTGTATTCCTTAAAAAGTATTATTAAAGAAAAGTAATCGTGAAAAAATGGCAATTTTAGCGGCTAAACTCGAACTTAATACTCACCTTTAAGGACTACAAGAAAACAGAGTACTCGTTTATCCAGGACATCTCCAAAAATATGCAACACTGTCATCAGCTGTTTAAAAACAATCACAGAAAAGAAGTGAAATCTTGCATTTTTAATGTATGAAATGGTCCAATTAGTAATAAATATTTACTTCTGCGATTATTTATGACACTGTATCACTTTGAATTTCATGTTTTTCGATAAAAATAGTCACAATAAATTGCTATTGTGAATCGAAGAAGCGTCCCTTTATCCAAATACAATCTGGCAACATCGGCGCGACTTGCACTGATGAGATGTTTTGGATAGATTGATTTACACGTAGCAAGTTACATGTTGCAGCATCTATCAGCCGTTTGTTTATTCTCGATGGAGGAGCGTGTCTGGAAAATACCTGAAACACTATGACTTTATTTCATTTGGAAAGTCAAAAATTGTTCACCAATATAACTTTTACAATTTTAAGCGAAATAACTTTGTTTTCGAAACTTCATTATCGATTTTATTTAAAAAAAATTATAAGAAGCTAGTTGCGCTTGGCGTTCACAAAATATAAAATGGCTCTTGTAACAATAGTGATGGCAAAATACTTTCATGCGAATAGTGATGGCAAAATACTACTTCAGTTGGCGATTGTTGCAGTGTCACTTACGAGTCTGTGGTAGCGATGAGGCTGAAATGGAACTTTGAAATGATGGCAGGGTATTGTTACAAGAGCCATTTTATATTTTGTGAAACACCAAGCGCAACTAGCTTCTTATAATTTATTTAAATAAAATCGAAAATGAAGTGCTGAAAACATAGTTATTTCGCTTAAAATTGTAAAAGGTATGTTGGTGAACAATTTTTGTCTTTCCAAATGGAATAAAGTGATTGTTTCCAGATATTTTACATACACCCAGAGAAATGGTTGGTTGCAATTCGATCATTACAATGAGGATATGATGTCAGTAACTTATTGTTTGTTACAAGAACATTGTTTTGATTATTTTCCCCATTATACATCCAACACGACCATAAAAAAGTTCACAGGATCAAAACGAAATTCCCATAACCATTCAATTGGTTACAATAACCAATGACGATAAATTTGGTTTTATGCTGCATAAAATTGTTGAGCTAACCACCAGCATAGTGAGACCTACATCATGGGAATCAACAAAAGGTTGGTACAACCAAAAGTTGAATATACCCTGCCAACATTTTTTGAATTTGGGGGCGCTTCTGAGAATCCCCACTACGTCGAAAACAGTCGTATACGATATCATAAACTCCTCGGAAAAGCACCGTCACTATTGAGAAGTTGTACCACGCCAAGTTACTACAAAAAAGTATCGCATGAGTGCAATTATTAGGTGCCCTTCTCGATACATTTAGAAGGACGCCAATAAGAGCCCCTTCAAACAATCAGAGAAAGTGCATTTTAAGATAGTTGTAAAAGAATCATTGTGGTCAAGTAAAACACGATTGTTTAGATGTTTATTAATTTTATTAAACATTTATAAATTCTCATAAATATAACATTTATAAGACTACCACATCACATTTAACATATTTTATGCATTAATAAAAGATTGATGTTGAGTTACAAGTTGCAAGTTACATGTTGTAGCGTCTATCAGCCAGTGCTTTTATTCCAAATGGAGGCAGCGTGTCTGGAAAAATATTTGAAAAACTATTACTTTATTCCATTTGGATAGTCAAAAATTGTTCACCAATATACCTTTCACAATTTTAAGCGAAATAACTATGTTTTCAGCACTTCATTATCGTTTTTATTTAAATAAATTATAAGAAGCTACTTCCCTGCCAACATTTTTTGAATTTGGGGGCGCTTCAGAGAATCCCCACTACGTCGAAAACAATCATATACGACATCAAAAACTCGTCGAAAAAGCGCCGTCACTATTGAGAAGTTGTACCACGCCAAGTTACTACGAAAAAGTTTCTCATCAGTGCAATTATTAGGTGCCTATTTAGATCAATTTTGAAGGACGCCAATAAGAACCCCTGCAAACTATCAGAAAAAGTGCATTTTAAGGTAATTGGAGAAGAATCATTGTGGTCAACTAAAACACGATTGTGTAGATGTTTATTGATTTGATTAAACATTTATAATTTCTTATAAATATAACATTTTTCGGTTTATCTCATCACATTTAACATAATTTTTTGCATTAATAAAAGAATGATGTTGAGTTTTAATTAGCAAGTTACATATTGCAGCGTCTATCAACCAGTTTGTTTATTTTCGATGGAGACAGCGTGCCTGGAAAAATATTTGAAAAACGATCACTTTATTCTATTTGGAAAGTCGAAAATTGTTCACCATATACCTTTCACAATTTTAAGCGTAATATCTATGTTTTCAGAACTTTATTTTCGTTTTTATTTAAATAAAATATAACAAGCTGGTTGCGCTTGGCGTTTCACAAAAAATAAAATGGCTCTTCTAACAGTAGTGATGGCAAAATACTTTCATGTACATTTTGTACTTTTTGATATGCTTCACCCATCACAGTTCGCGATGGTTGTGGTGACATTTACGAGTCTGTGGTAGCGATGAGGATGAAATGGAACTTTGAAATGCTAGCAGGGTACTAATAGGATCTTAGTTCAATTATAGGACGGGCGTAACGTAGTTGTTACAACAAATAAATATTTATATCAACATCGATACGGTAAATGGTATGACGCTAAAAATTTACTAAACGGAGAACAGCAATTACTTGATAATACTCCGCAATACATTGAATAAAGTTTATCCCATAGAAAAGAAGCAGTTCCAGTTAATTGTCCACCATTTTTTCATCGGTCAGCTTTTTAATGTTTTCAAAAACATAGAATCCATAATTTTAGTTTTCTGCAAAGAGATATACATTTAGTGACTTCCTTAAAGTTTTATTTCATTTATTATTTTCACTTACCTATTTTTATAAACTATTTGGTTATTTGTCTAAAATTTTCCATTTTTTTATTTCTTGCAATTGACCACGAACTTCGTTGCACAAATAAGTATTGAAAACCACATTGTTTTTTCGTTGCATTTTAGGGTAGTGTTTTGTCATAGTTTTCTCATATTATCTTCAACACTTTTTCAAAGATTTCGTCAACATTTTGGCAAATTGGAAGTAATTCGCAAACAATTTGAAGATGTATTGAAGATGAGCTATTTCAAGTCAAGTTGAATTTATCCCATAGAAAAGAAGTTGCTTTCAGGTAAGTATCGCACCGATTAATAAAAAAGGAATATTACAAAAGTTTCCATTGCAGACTTCATACACCAACAAACACAAATACTTTTTACGGCAAGCGAGTTTTGTTATTGTATTAAGCACACTGGACGAGCCTAAGTCGATCTGTATTTATATTTAGAGGCTTAAGGAAGAAATTTCTGGCAAGTATATATTGAATTAGGTTCTGTAGTTTGACCACATAATTGAAACCTAATAACCATCTGTCATTGGTATACAAACAAGGCATATTAATCCAGGTAAAGTCATGCAATCAGGTGACTAATATCGACATTCATCTTGTCAAAGGCTTTGTTTACGTTTAGTAGATTTGTTTACATTCTTTGTTTACATATATATTGCCATATGACGGAGGCATAAGGCAAATAAATGTTGAAGAATGTATTGCTAAACTGAAACACTATGGTTCGAGTGTACGAATTGAGGCATTAAGGAATCTAAGAGATGCAATAGCAATAAATCATGGGATCCCTATGAAGTTCAAAGAGCTTATATGGAAAAGGTCATCATATGTCTACGAGATGGATCAAATGGTTTTCTGGAATCCCCAACGGGTATAAAATAAAGTATAACAATGTAACCACCAATAAAACAAAAACTTTCTCATAGGAACCGGTAAAACCTTATGTTCATCTTTGGAATGGCTGCAATCCCGAAAAGAGGAAATGAAGATGCAAATACAACAAACAGCACCGCCACCAATTATTTTAAAACAATCCTATTTAGGCGGAGCACCTGTAAATGATTGCTCGTGTAAAGCCCAAGGGTGGTAGCTGGGGTCTTCCTAAAATAATATATATACTGGGTACTTGAGGTACCCATTCACAACTAACGCAAGATATGTAAGAATTAAAGCGGACATCTTTCTCATTTACGAGAGCGGTGGTTTTGGGATCCAGAGATCAATTGTGTATATATCCCGAGGTATTGCGAGAACAGGGCAATTCAAATAAAACACAGATCGATTTGTCGATTGCGAGTCCAAAAAAGAACTTGTGCCTTTCATCATCGTGTGGAATCGCGCAAAGATGATCTGGATTTAATGGACATTGAAGACTTGGTTAAAGTTGGTAAAAACTCAAAATGTGTCCATATTATGGGGCCAAAGAATAGATTGAAGATGCAGACAATATGTTTATGTCCTATAACTATTTATTGGACAAATCTGCACGGAAACAAATAGAATTGAATTAAGCAATACCTCATAATATCGTAAAGATAAATAATAAATAATTTTTATGATTTTTTATAATTTTTAATGGATTCTAACGCTTGTCTGAAACGTTTGACCTCAAATATTTTCAAAAATTCATAATTTTTTCAGATTGAATTTAGCATTTTTTCGACAAAATTTAAATAATTTGTACCATTTTATGAATTCTTAAACAGTTCTTAACCAATTTGAAACAAAAAATTTAACATTACCAATTAAAAATATGAATAAAACATGTTATAAAAAATTGAATGAAAGGAACTTCCTGTGTAGTTAAAATGAAGAACATCATTGGGAGTACATCTTCTGGAAGTTCTTTTAAAGTTGTGCCTTTGGAAGAACTTCCAAATTTTTTGATGGGTAACTCTGAACTTCTGCCACATAGGATCAGCAATAATTTTGTATGAAATAGCGCAATGCCTCATGCAAACGATCCATAAATTCTGTTCCTGGTGTAATACAATTGCTACCGAATCGTTCGTGTTCTCTCACTTCACCTAGGCTCTGTGCTAATCATTCCAAAGTTCAGCTTCCTTGGCTGAACGAAAACGTCTACTACGCTGTTGATTCATTTTTGCACGAGGGGCCACACCGTCAATGGCCATAAAGAATAATTTCTGTGGTTTAATTAGAAAAAACAACTTGTCAATATAGTTGAATATGTCCTTCAACATATCCTCCTGTTATGTTGAGATGGATGTTTGTATCATCGGAATGGGAGCAATTGTGAATAATGCCATTCATATCCAAATAAAGATTACCAAAATCGGGAACCTAAATAGAAAATACACAAGAAGCTCATAATTATTTCCTCCAACTTGTTACATGTCACTCCACACTTACGCATTGTTCCCAGGCCAATTCACTGAGACAAGGATACCGTTCACTTATGTAGCGGAAAAAGTTCGCCCCATTTTTTGTTGTTGTTTTGTATTGATGTCTGCCTTAGGCATATATTTAACTTCAAATCACTTTTTGTTCTTTGTAATAAACAATTGTTGGCTGAAAGCAACACTACACATACACAAAATGTCAACTTAAGTCATCTGCCATTTTAGTTTGACATTATAATTATCATGGGGGGGTACACACGTTTGCTCGTGACTTTACCTTTAATTAATATGCCTTGGTATACAAACATTACCTATAAAAAATTGTAAATTGTAATGTAAATTGATCTCACGTATATGTAGATTAAAAGCCTTTGTTGTTAGCACCTTTTGTATTTATTTTCGTAGTTTATTATGATTGTAAATCTTGTATCAAAATAATAAAATCTGAATATAATCTGGATTTTCATTTAATATTAGAATTTGGTTAGCATAATAATAAAGAAAATCGAGGGCGGTTGCACCAACAAACAAAACAATTAATTTGAGATTGCGACAACCAATGCAAAGTTGATCCAACATACTACCATGCAGTTACAATTGCCAAATGTTAGTTGTGCTGACAGATATCATTGATAGTTGATGGAACCACCTGCTTTCGGTTGGCAAATAATTCGGTTGAGGCAACGAAATTGTTTTCTGGGTGTACACGCTGACTCCATCGAGAATAAAAACACTGGCTGGTAGACGCTGCAACATGTAACATGCCACTAGTAAATCAACATCATTCTATTATTAATGAAAAAAAAATTATGTTAAATCCCAATAAACACAGGATGAGCGTTTTTCAAATGCAACAACTTTTCAGTTTGAGGGTAAATATAATTTTCAACATAAATTCAACTTGACTTGAAATAGCTCATCTTCAATACATCTTCAAATTGTTTGCGAATTACTTCCAATTTGCCAAAATGTTGACGAAATCTTTGAAAAAGTGTTGAAGATAATATGAGAAAACTATGACAAAACACTACCCTAAAATGCAACGAAAAAACAATGTGGTTTTCAATACTTATTTGTGCAACGAAGTTCGTGGTCAATTGCAAGAAATAAAAAAATGGAAAATTTTAGACAAATAACCAAATAGTTTATAAAAATAGGTAAGTGAAAATAATAAATGAAATAAAACTTTAAGGAAGTCACTAAATGTATATCTCTTTGCAGAAAACTAAAATTATGGATTCTACGTTTTTGAAAACATTAAAAAGCTGACCGATGAAAAAATGGTGGACAATTAACTGAAACTGCTTCAGATAGTTTATAATAATTGGTACGCCAATATGAAAAATTAAATCAAAACTTTAGAGAAGTCACTAAATTTAAATCTCTTTGCAGAAAACTAAAATCTTTGGATGCTACATTCTTGCAAACATTAAGAAGCTGACCAATGAAAAATGAGTGGCTTATCGACAAGAAAAAGTTTCCAGAAACATTACAAGTGCAACCAATTAAAATTGTTAAAAATAATAAATTGTTGAAATCAACAACTTTTGGATGAAAATATGCATCACATCGTCAGTTTAATTCATATGCTATTATCAGTTTAAAATGGATATTTTTTGAATTCCTTCTGCTGGAAATCAATTCTAACACGCGGTCCAGTACGTTCACAATTTCAAATTGCCCGCATGTTAATAAATTTTAATGCTGTTTTATGACACCAAAAGGAAGGAAATCGAATTATCAATGCAAAAGTGTTTACTAATAATGTTTAAGATATTTAAAGATTTGTTGTTTGTTTTTTTTGTTCTTATTTATTGATATGTTTAATAAGATTATTATTTATCAATTGGTATTGTAGTGTATTATGTAGTGTAGTGTATTATTATACATTTTATTTTGATAAAAATGAATAAATTATACAAAATTCATAGAAATTTGGCTTTGACTTTCAATTTGAAGTGGGGATAACATTCATACAAATTTAGGTTGAAAAGTATTTGCAACGATAGGGCTGTTTTCTTTTAGCACTGGATACCCAATGCCGTGAAGGACTAAAAGAAAACAGAGTACTCGTTTTCCAGGACATCTCCAAAAATATGCAACACTGTCATCAGCTGTTTAAAAACAATCACAGAAAAGAAGTGAAATCTTGCATTTTTAATGTATGAAATGCTGCAATTAGTAAAAAATATTTACTGCTGCGATTATTTATGACACTGTACCGCTTTGAACTTCATGTTATTCGATAAATTAGTCACAATAAATTGCTATTGTGAATCTTAAAAGCGTCACTTTATCAAAATGCAATCTGGCAACACCGACGCGAATTGCACTGATGAGTTGTTCCGGATAGAACACCAGTGCAACGATGTTCTGGATAGCCCATTCTTTTAGCATCCAGTGCTAAAAGAAAACAACCCTGATGTTAATTTTGAATTTGACTCGCATCGAAAATTGTTTGACAAATTATTGAGTAGCGATGCATTTCAATTTGAGGATAACACTTGAGATATTATTGCTAATGTGTTGAATTTCACTGTTGAGGGTAATGTCTGTTTTTTGTTGAGAACGCGATTTTCTCAACAATTTCTCAACTTGAATATTACCCTAATCCTTTGAAAAATGTTTGAAAAATTGTTGAAATTTAGCATTTTTCAAACGTTTGTGTTTATTGGGATGTGTTGTGATAGTGATATAAATGTTATATTTATAAGAATTTATAAATGTTTAATCAAATTAATAAACATCTACAGCCGTATTCATAAAAAGTTAATTGACGTTTATGAACGATTGATAAATTATTTCGTGAAAAATAGCATTCATAAACGATTAATAGCTTACGAAACCTTTAACAAGTCTTTGGTAAATTGTAAAAATTTATTGTAGGATGTACCCTTCTTTAACTCTTTGATAAAATTGCAAAATGCTTTTTTGGGCAATACCTATTAATGTATCGCTGTTTTATGCTATTTTGTATATCATTATATGCCAATGCATATAATGATATACAAAAAAATGATATATAAAAACCCTATTTTATACCATTTTTCAAAATACTAATCCAAATAAGAGAACTGCAGAAATAGACGTACAAAATGCATTCCTAATAATATTATGTAAATTTAACGTCATCTTAAACTTCCTTTTGCTACTTTAATGAAAAATGCGTCAAAAATTAGCTCGAGAAATTAAATAGATGAATTCCATTAGATTAGTGATGCGTTTTTAATAACAATAGACTTTATATTCGAATACAATCCGGTTCGATTAATACTAATATTGATACTAACATATTGACTAATTATAAAATGATTGCACTGTTAGAAAAATATGTTTTTCATATGTTTCGATATAAACAAAATGTGTTTCGGGCACAATTTTTAAACACAATATATTTAAGTGCAAACATGTAATGTTCTCAAACTAACACTAAATGTTTGGAACACATATGTTAATATGTTAGAATATAAAGGGTGATTCTTTTGAGGTTACGATTTTCATGCATTAGTATTTGACAGATCACGTGGGATTTCAGACATGGTGTCAAAGAGAAAGATGCTCAGTATGCTTTGACATTTCATCATGAATAGACTTACGATCTGCCACAACGTCGAATTTTCAGTGAATGGGCCCTAGAAAAGTTGGCAGAAAATCCGCTTTTTTATCGACAAATTTTGTTCAGCGATGAGGCTCATTTCTGGTTGAATGGCTACGTAAATAAGCAAAATTGCCGCATTTGGAGTGAAGAGCAACCAGAAGCCGTTCAAGAACTGCCCATGCATCCCGAAAAATGCACTGTTTGGTGTGGTTTGTACGCTGGTGGAATCATTGGACCGTATTTTTTCAAAGATGCTGTTGGACGCAACGTTACGGTGAATGGCGATCGCTATCGTTCGATGCTAACAAACTTTTTGTTGCCAAAAATGGAAGAACTGAACTTGGTTGACATGTGGTTTCAACAAGATGGCGCTACATGCCACACAGCTCGCGATTCTATGGCCATTTTGAGGGAAAACTTCGGAGAACAATTCATCTCAAGAAATGGACCGGTAAGTTGGCCACCAAGATCATGCGATTTGACGCCTTTAGACTATTTTTTGTGGGGCTACGTCAAGTCTAAAGTCTACAGAAATAAGCCAGCAACTATTCCAGCTTTGGAAGACAACATTTCCGAAGAAATTCGGGCTATTCCGGCCGAAATGCTCGAAAAAGTTGCCCAAAATTGGACTTTCCGAATGGACCACCTAAGACGCAGCCGCGGTCAACATTTAAATGAAATTATCTTCAAAAAGTAAATGTCATGGACCAATCTAACGTTTCAAATAAAGAACCGATGAGATTTTGCAAATTTTATGCGTTTTTTTTTTTTAAAAAGTTATCAAGCTCTTAACAAATCACCCTTTATTATGTTTGGGACATGCATGTTTCATAAAAATTATATGTGTGAATGTAAACATATATAAATTTACAAATTTCGAGTAAACATATATATGTTGTGATATTTTATTCAGAGAGCGACAGAGAGAGAGTATAGAGAAAGAAATAGAGATAAAAACCGGGATGGTTGACGAAAGATATCAAATTAACACAGCGAGAGAATCGAAAGAGAGCAATTTCTGTGAAACCGCTTATATGTTGTTTCGGAAACTGCTTTATGATAAGGCCAAACATTTTATACGCTTAAGTCTAAATTTTATTTAATTTAAGTCTAAATATTATTTAATTTGTGTATATTATAAAATTATTTATGTATGTTTATACTCGACCCCACATTCTTCCTTTGTTAGAGTTTTTGAATTCCTTCCAAAATATCAAACTTTTATACCAAAACCAGTTTTTTATTACAAAATTGTTATTTTTGCAATAAAAAAATAATATTTTATCCAAAAGCTCAGTCCATTTCGTTTATATCAAGCACTGTTTCTGACTGTAAATCTTTAATAACCCACATTTCGAAGTTTCATTATAAAAATTTAATATAGTATAAATATAAATGTGTAAATTAAAAAAAAAAACAATTGGTGTTTGGTCGGAGCAGGGATTGAACCCACGACCCTTTGCATGTACGGCAGACATGCTAACCACTGCTCCACGTTGCCAACACATGTATGTTTCTGTTAAATAATGTTATGTTTGCATGGGCTCGTGGGCGCTGCAAACTATGCTATATAAATGTAACTTATAACGATAATTGTCTTCTGGTGACTATAACAGCTACGTAGCTCAGTGGTAGTGTGTTGGCTTACAAACTGTATGGTCCTCGGTTCGATTCTCCGTCCAGGCGAAAGGTAAAATTTAAAAAAATTATAAAATTGAATAATTTCTTCAACATTATTTGTATTACAGAAAAAGGTGCCAAGAACTAAAAAATTTCGTGGAAGTGAAAATTATGTTAGGGAATGAGCACAATCTTCTTTGGGGAAAATTCTTCCAAGCATATAATATTTTTGGCTCAAAATGCTTCCAAAAATAGAATATGTTCACATAAAACAAACATATTAATGTTTCGGCAGTATCCAATAATATGTGCTTCCTGCAAAATATGTTTGAACATATGTTAGAGAGGCGATTTTTTTTGAGGGTGTGTATATTGTGAGTAATGTAGTAGTAGTAGTAGTGTATCTCTTTATTAATACAACATTTTATATACATTTCGTTTTTAAGAATTTAGGATATTTGTATGTAATAAAAATTATTCGTAATATATATTTGTAGATTCTACACGGATGAAAAAGACTGCTTTTCATATGTTTGGCTATAAACATTATATTGTTACGTTTTTATATTTAGGCGTTTTTAATTACCGGACAATTAAAACACAGTTCTTTTAAATAACGACAATCTACAATTTATTTACTATGACTTCACACTTTACAATTCGTTCACACTGAAGTTATTCGTTTGACGCTTTAATTAAGACTGACTCGTTAGCAGCATGCGAGCGCTTTTATATATGACGGTGTGGCAATACGAGAACATTCTGGTAGCACTACAATACTCTGGCAACGCCAGAACATTCTTAGACAACGTTAGAAGGATCTACGACCATTAAGTTGTTCGTCTGGTGGCTGCCAAACACATACACACTCACATAGATATATGCTCGCATTACTACAACAACAATGACAATAGACAATGAGATAAAATGAGAATGCAGAATAACAAAGCAAAGGGGTTGCTATTCTATGAGAGAGTAAGAACTAACATTTCAGTAAGCAAACAAAAGAACATAAAAGAAGTTCAGGAAAATACTAGAAAATGAGTAGATGATTCCAACAAGTGATAGCGAAATTTTATCGTTACAATTTGAAATTTAAATAAGCTTAAATCTATAATTATCAAATTCGTAACACTGCCTCCCGCTTAAGCCTGTTCGTCCCGAACAGGCACAGAACCTGTTCCGTAAGGAGCCAATCGTTCCAGATGTACAACTTTCATCTTTGATCTAGGGCTGTCGTCCTTCTGAATCCGGTATACAACATCATTGATCTTCTTGATGACATTGTACGGGCCTTCCCACTGTGTTTGCAGTTTAGGACACAATCCTTTCTTTCGTTGCGGGTTAAATAGCAGAACCAATTCTTCTTCTTGGAAGCCCTCAGTATTTACAGCACGATCGTATCTCGCCTTCATTCTGTTGCTGACCATTTTTATTTTGTTGCGCACTGATTCGTGAACTTCACCGAAAGTGTTTGGGATGTCGTTTCTGTTTTCTTCCATGGCGAGCTCATTAGGTTTAGCGCCGAATATCAGATCTCCAGGCAACTTCAACTCAGTTCCGAATAGAACATTGGCCGGTGTTCGAGAGGTGGAATCATGAATGGCAGATCTATACGACAGCAAAAACTTTGGTATATGCTCGTCCCAGTCCCTCTGGCCGTTGTCCACTACTTTTCGAAGATGTTCCTCCAGAGTGCGATTAAACCTTTCTACCATGCCATCGGATTGTGGATGTAATGGCGTAGTCCTCGTTTTCTTGATACCAAGGGATTCACACATCTCTTTGAATATGGCCGATTCAAAATTTCTTCCCTGGTCTGAGTGAATCTCGGACGGCACACCGTAGCGACATATCCAGTTTTTGTTGACCACATCCACAATCGTTTTTGCCTCTTGGTTTGGAATTGCATACACCTCCGGCCATTTGCTGAAGTAATCCATGACCACAAGGACATAACGGTTTCCAGAATCACTTACTGGGAAAGGGCCTGCCACGTCCATTGCTATTCTTTCAAACGGGGATCCTGGTCTATATTCTTGCATAGGACCTCGACTTTTCCTTGTTGGACCTTTCGCCTTCATGCACTTCTCGCAATTGGCTACCCATTCAGCAATTGATTTCTGGCATCCAACCCAGTAGAATCGTTGCTTCACTTTCTCGGCGGTTTTGGTTATTCCCAGATGACCTCCACTGGGACCATTATGGAACTCCGCCAAAACGTCTCTTATTTTGGAATCTGGAACGATGATCAAATTTCGGCTGCTCTTGCCATCTTCGCTTTCCCATTTACGTTGCAGGGATCCATTGACTAGAACTAAACTATCCCATTGAGCCCAGTATGATTTCATAAGTGGACTTTCGGCTGCTATGTCTTTCTTACTGGGCTTCTTGTTCTCTTCCTTTGCCGAAATAATTTTGTTCAAAATGGGATCTTTACGCTGTTCTGTTGGCCAGTCCACTCCAGATTCGATGTGTAACAGCCGAATATCAACAATCTCCTCCTTATGTTCAGCTTTCGAGCAGTGCTTGCATTCTATACTGCAAGGTCGACGTGACAAAGCGTCAGCGTTACCGTGTTTTCCACCTTTTCTATGCTCGATACTGAAATCATAGCTTTGGAGCCTCTCGATCCAACGTGCCAGTTGAGCTTCCGGATTCTTGAATTGGAGCAACCATCGAAGAGCTGAGTGATCAGTCCTGAGCAAGAAGTGTTGTCCATACAAATATTTATGATAATGTTTTACACCCTCTATGACGGCTAGCAGCTCTCGTCGCGTTACACAGTAGTTCTTTTCGGGCTTGGACAACGTTCGGCTGAAATATCCGATGACCTTCTCCTTGCCGTCTATCTGTTGGGATAGCACACCTCCAATACCATGCGCGCTAGCATCTGTATCCAAAACAAATTTTTCGCCCGGAATAGGATACGCTAGAACAGGAGCTGAACATAAAAGTTCTTTTAAATGTTGGAATGAATCCTCCTGTTCGTCGCTCCACTGGAACTTCTGACCTTTTTGCGTCAATTTATGGAGACTAGCGGCGATGCTGGCGAAGTTTGGGACGAATCGTCGGTAATATGTACATAACCCAAGGAAACTTCTTAATTCGTGGAGATTTCGGGGTCGTGGCCAATCTCTGACAGCTTGGATTTTGTCTTCATCGGTGGATATGCCCTCTGCAGTCACATGATGACCCAGGTATTTAACTTCCCGCTGGAAAAGGGAGCATTTCTTTGCGTTAAGGCGTAGACCAGCGGCTGACAATTGCTGGATAACGTCTTTCAAGTTCTTAAGGTGCTCGTCAAATGTTTTGCCCATCACTATGATGTCGTCCAAGTATATCAAGCACGACTTCCAGTGCAACCCCTTCAGTACCCGCTCCATCAATCTTTCGAAGGTAGCCGGAGCGTTGCAGAGCCCGAACGGCATTACATTGAATTGCCAGAGACCGCCATTAACGCCAAAAGCCGTCTTTTCCTTGTCTTTCTCGGCGATCTCTACTTGCCAATATCCACTCTGCAAATCAAGCGTAGAAAACCATGTTGTTCCGGCTAGTGTGTCCAACGTGTCATCAATGCGTGGAAGCGGATAACTGTCCTTTTTGGTGACATCATTCAGTTTTCTGTAGTCCACGCAGAATCGGGTACTTCCACCTTTCTTCTGCGGTTTTAATTTCATGTTTCACTACAGATGTTCTTCCTTGATTTCCCTTTTCAGAAGCAAAAGCAGAGGCGTTTTTCCACAACAATTGCTTGGCTTTATTTCTCTCTGACGGCGATAGATGACGTGTCCAAGCCTCGAAATACCCTTCTAGATGTTTTCTCACTGCTCCATGTGTCTTTGATGAGTTGCCTTCCAAATTGACTATTGCCTCGGCTGGTGTACATTTGCCAATGTCAGAAAATTTTACAATTTGCTCATGATTGTCAGACAAGTTCAAGACACGAACTGGTATTAGTCTCTCTTCGTTCGTTGTTACCAGGGCATTTGCTATCAAGATGTTGTTGCTTTTGTTTTCTGCTGGTTCAACAACCCACAATTGGCCGACTTCACAATCTCCATTCATAGAAACCCATATAATTGCTTCGGCATTCGGTGGTATAGACTCTGACTGGCTCGTTGTCAAACGTCTGACAGGTGTATTCTCGTCGTATCCCACGTTTACCGTTATTTCGGCATCGCACCATGTCATTACACGACGCTTCATATCCAGATTGAGGCCAAAAGCAATCATGAAATCCGCTCCAATTATAACTTCGTCTACTATATCGGCCACAATGAAATCATAAGTAACGGATTTGTTAGCAATAGTTAATTTTACGGCGACCTTTCCATATACGGTTGCGGGTTCCCCTGTAGCCGTGCGTAGCTTGACTCCAATCAGTGGTGTAATTTTTCCTTTTACTAAATCAGATCTAATGATAGACTTTGATGCACCAGTATCCAACGTCAAAGTACGCTTGTCGCCATTAATAACACCCGCAATAGTTAAATTGTTATTTTTCTGTTGAACTATTGCTATGGAGATGGTGGGGCCATCGTCTGTGGGAGCCAGCTCTTGCCCCGCTGAACTAGCTCGATTTAGTTTAAAGGTGACTCACTTGACAGTGGGGTCACCTTCTTATGGCTATTGTTTAATGGAGATGGTGATGTGGACCTTGACCGTTTGCGTCGTGCTTTGCATTCTCGAGCTAGATGTCCCGGCTTATCACAGTTATAGCATTTGATCCGGGATTTATTTGCCTCTTGCTTCATTTCTTGCATTGCCTGCTTAACGGCTTCTTTCACTGAATCAATCACGGAATTTGATTCGTCATTCTCGGTCTCCACCTTGCGTACTTTGTGAATTTGAGGACGTGCTAGTACCCTCGCTGTCTCTTGTGTAAGGGCAAATGTTACAGTTTCCACAAATGTAGCTTTTTGTGACGCATATGTTGCACATTTTATGTCTGGGTCTCGAATGCCATTCACAAAGGTCTCAATTTTGATGCGGTCCACAAGTGGGTGACTCTCTCCTGGGTATGCCAATAGTACCAACCGCTCAACTTCTGATGCAAAATCTTGTAGAGTCTCATTTGATTTCTGGACTCTTCCTCTTAATTCCATTCTGAAGATGTCTTGTTTATGTTCTCCACCGTACTTGCGTTGTAGCGCAGCTATTACTTCCTTATAGTTATTTCTGGAAGAAGTTGGGATACTTTGTATTACATCGGCAGTATTACCCTTCAATGCCAACAGAATTTCAATTGCTCTGTCGTTGTCATTCCACATGTTTCTGGATGCCACCGTCTCAAATTGGAATTTGAAAACATCAAATGAAGATGAGCCATCAAAAACAGGAGTTTTGATTTTTGGGCCCTCGATTACGCGCACTGGAGCACCTTTCATTTCTAGTTCTGACATTTTTTTCTCAAGGTGTAGAAATTTTTCATCGTGAACCACAAATTTCTTATCCAATTCCACAATTTGACTTTCAATGTGGTCTACGCGTTTCTCCATACCTTCCGAAAGTTGTTGTAACTTTTCATTAAGAATTCTAGAATTTTCGTCAAATTTCTCCACCAATAGAAGAGAATTTTCTTCCATCATTTTTCTAGAATTTTTTTGCATTTTTAGAGCGTTTTCTTCCATTTTTCTAGAATTTTCTTCCATTTTTCTAGAATTTTCTTCCATCATTTTGCTCAAAACATTGAGCATTGATGTGTAATCCACAACACTCGAAGCCACAGATGGAGTTTCTACACTGCTTGTATTGACGAGTATTGATTCATCAATGTCATCCTTATAATCAAACTCATGCGTCGCAATGTCCATATTACGCCGTTCAAACTCTTCCAGTAGACGCTTTTGAAGCTGGGCCTTATTGCCTATTGTCGGCAGCTCCAGTTTGCTCAATTCCTTTTTTAAGTCTTCCACACGAAGCTCATTAAACTTCATTGTAGATTTTTTTCGTTATCCCACTTCTGACACCAACTGTTACGTTTTTATATTTAGGCGTTTTTAATTACCGGACAATTAAAACACAGTTCTTTTAAATAACGACAATCTACAATTTATTTACTATGACTTCACACTTTACAATTCGTTCACACTGAAGTTATTCGTTTGACGCTTTAATTAAGACTGACTCGTTAGCAGCATGCGAGCGCTTTTATATATGACGGTGTGGCAATACGAGAACATTCTGGTAGCACTACAATACTCTGGCAACGCCAGAACATTCTTAGACAACGTTAGAAGGATCTACGACCATTAAGTTGTTCGTCTGGTGGCTGCCAAACACATACACACTCACATAGATATATGCTCGCATTACTACAACAACAATGACAATAGACAATGAGATAAAATGAGAATGCAGAATAACAAAGCAAAGGGGTTGCTATTCTATGAGAGAGTAAGAACTAACATTTCAGTAAGCAAACAAAAGAAATAAAAGAAGTTCAGGAAAATACTAGAAAATGAGTAGATGATTCCAACAAGTGATAGCGAAATTTTATCGTTACAATTTGAAATTTAAATAAGCTTAAATCTATAATTATCAAATTCGTAACAATATGTTTAGAACACAAATTTTTAAACACAATATTTTTGAGTGCAAGCATATAATGTTCATAAACTAGCATAACATGTTTGGGACATATATGTTAATATGTTAGAACATATTATGTTTGGGACATAAAATGTTTGTAAATATAATATGCTTGGATGCAAACATATATTAATTTAGAAATAGCCTATAAACATATATGTGTTTAGTAGCTTGGAGCGCTATTTAACAGGGAGCGATATTGAATTAAGTTGGTGGTTGTTGCTTGTTATTACAAAATTAACATTTTATTTTTCCTTGGGCAATTGATCAGCTACTTCTTTGATCCGTACAAACTGTGTGGTCCGCTGTTCGAATCTCCGTCCGGCAAAAGGTAAAATTAAAATAAAAAAAAAAATCATACAATTGAACAATTTCTTCTACAATGTTTGTATTACAGAAAAAGGTGCTAAGAACTAAAAAATCTCGTGGAAGTGAGAAAGATGTGGGGGAATATACAATTGGGCAGAAACAAAATTTTGAGCATTCAGGTCGAAAAGCTATGTTGTTAGCACCTATATTATCTGTTTATTTTCATAATTCATTATGATTGTAAATATATAAATAAATAAATAAAATTTTGAGCACAATATTGTTTGGGAGAATTTTTTTAAGCATATAATATTTTTGGGTGCAAAATGCTTCCAAACATATTATATGTTCACATAATAAAATATTGTTTTTTGGAAGACAACATTATTGAATTTGGATGCAAAAATACAAAATGTTTGGAAATTGACTACCCAAACATATATTGTTTAGACCAATATGCTTTCAAACATATTATATATGGAAGAGATCAAACATATAAATGTTTGGGCAATAGCCAAAAATGTATATGCTTGAAGCAAAATATGTTTGGGAGTATATGTTACAGAAGCGATTTTTTGTGAGCGTGTACTCAGCAGTGGACATATTCCCATGAAGTGCTGTAAATTTTCTGTCGAACTTAGGTTACATAACGTGCATTGTGTGTCGGTGATAGTACGTCTATTACCATTAAGATATATAAGATCGCATCTCGCTTTCAGGATCCACACGGTTGAAAAAGACTGTTTTTCATATGTTTGGCTATAAACATTATATGTTTGGAACACAAATTTTTAAACACAATATTTTTGAGTGCAAGCATATAATGTTCGTAAACTAGCATAACATGTTTGGGACATATATGTTAATATGTTAGAACATATTATGTTTGGGACATAAAATGTTTGTAAATATAATATGCTTGAATGCAAACATATATTAATTTAGAAATAGCCTATTAACATATATGTGTTTAGTAGCTTGGAGCGCTATTTAACAGGGAGCGATATTGAATTAAGTTGGTGGTTGTTGCTTGTTATTACAAAATTAACATTTTATTTTTCCTTGGGCAATTGATCAGCTACTTCTTTGATCCTTACAAACTGTGTGGTCCGCTGTTCGAGTCCCCGTCCGGCAAAAGGTAAAATTAAAATAAAAAAAATCATAAAATTGATTAATTTCTTCTACAATGTTTGTATTACAGAAAAAGGTGCTAAGAACTAAAAAATCTCGTGGAAGTGAGAAAGATGTCGGGGAATATACAATTGGGCAGAAACAAAATTTTGAGCATTCAGGTCGAAAACCTATGTTGTTAGCACCTATATTACCTGTTTATTTTCATAATTCATTATGATTGTAAATAAATAAATAAATAAATAAAATTTTGAGCACAATATTGTTTGGGAGAATTTTTTTAAGCATATAATATTTTTGGGTGCAAAATGCTTCCAAACATATTATATGGTCACATAATAACATATTGTTTTTTGGAAGACAACATTATTGAATTTGGATGCAAAAATACAAAATGTTTGGAAATTGACTACCCAAACATATATTGTTTAGACCAATATGCTTTCAAACATATTATATATGGAAGAGATCAAACATATAAATGTTTGGGCAATAGCCAAAAATGTATATGCTTGAAGCAAAATATGTTTGGGAGTATATGTTACAGAAGCGATTTTTTGTGAGCGTGTACTCAGCAGTGGACATATTCCCATGAAGTGCTGTAAATTTTCTGTCGAACTTAGGTTACATAACGTGCATTGTGTGTCGGTGATAGTACGTCTATTACCATTAAGATATATAAGATCGCATCTCGCTTTCAGGATCCACACGGTTGAAAAAGACTGTTTTTCATATGTTTGGCTATAAACATTATATGTTTGGAACACAAATTTTTAAACACAATATTTTTGAGTGCAAGCATATAATGTTCGTAAACTAGCATAACATGTTTGGGACATATATGTTAATATGTTAGAACATATTATGTTTGGGACATAAAATGTTTGTAAATATAATATGCTTGAATGCAAACATATATTAATTTAGAAATAGCCTATTAACATATATGTGTTTAGTAGCTTGGAGCGCTATTTAACAGGGAGCGATATTGAATTAAGTTGGTGGTTGTTGCTTGTTATTACAAAATTAACATTTTATTTTTCCTTGGGCAATTGATCAGCTACTTCTTTGATCCTTACAAACTGTGTGGTCCGCTGTTCGAGTCCCCGTCCGGCAAAAGGTAAAATTAAAATAAAAAAAATCATAAAATTGATTAATTTCTTCTACAATGTTTGTATTACAGAAAAAGGTGCTAAGAACTAAAAAATCTCGTGGAAGTGAGAAAGATGTCGGGGAATATACAATTGGGCAGAAACAAAATTTTGAGCATTCAGGTCGAAAACCTATGTTGTTAGCACCTATATTACCTGTTTATTTTCATAATTCATTATGATTGTAAATAAATAAATAAAATTTTGAGCACAATATTGTTTTGGAGAATTTTTTTTAAGCATATAATATTTTTGGGTGCAAAATGCTTCCAAACATATTATATGGTCACATAATAACATATTGTTTTTTGGAAGACAACATTATTGAATTTGGATGCAAAAATACAAAATGTTTGGAACTTAGACTACCCAAACATATATTGTTTAGACCAATATGCTTTCAAACATATGATATATTGAAAGAGATCAAACATATAAATGTTTGGGCAATACCCAAAAATGTATATGCTTGAAGCAAAATATGTTTGGGAGTATATGTTACAGAAGCGATTTTTTGTGAGCGTGCATGTAATATCTTTCGAGCTGTATTGACCGTTGAGATATAGATGTCCTTTTGAATGATTGAGGTGTCTGTATATCCGTGTATTACTTTGTAGCGCTTTTTGTAGGTTGCTTTGTCTATGTGTGTAAATATAACCATAGCGATAGGCGGTAGGCGAAACATTTTTGCCGCAACGGCAAATACAATAAGCTTGACGGCGAATAATTCAATTTTTCAAGTTTCCTAGCGTTTTTGTTGTCAATACAGCATGTTTTGACAATATTAAACAATGACGTTGAATAAAAACATACAATGGCTTGTTATTTGTTGAGTTATTTCAAGAAAAAATAATCTACACGAGTCCAGGCAACAGCAATTCCTAGTGGTGAGTTAAAAAAAATTGATAAGTGATGGCAACACTATACCAGTTTTCGCCAAGGAGTTAGAATAAGTTTTAATTTAGCGACACGCCGCTAGCCGTCACGGTATTCCGTCGGGGATTTTGGGCTTCCCATAAGAAATACACGTAAATAAGTGATCGCCTACCGCCTACCGCCTATCGCTATGGTTATATTTACACACTATGCCGTTCATTTAGATACCTTATCAGGTTATTAGCGATACAGTTGAATGTAGTCTGTGTCATATTTGGTTCTATTGTTGGCAGACCCATTTCATCAAGTAGACCATTTATATGCTTAACCCAAAACACGTTCTTCTGTATGATTATGATTGTAAATTTGCAAGGTAGTCTATCTTCGCCATATTTAAAAAGTGTTCTGTTAATATAGTCCAAATGGAGCCTAAGAGTATACAAATGGCCTTCCTCAAGTCCAGTTTCGATAGCTAAGGCGTAATTTGGTGTAGATTCTGGCAGTTGCAAGACTTTTTTAAAGAAATAACGTTGTAGTTTATCTACCTCTGCGAAATTTCCATATCCCCAAACTTGTGCTGCATAGGATTGTATTGATCGACAGACAGCCTGATAAAGGTTCCACTTTTGTACCAAACTAATGTTGTCTTTTTGTATATAGTTTTTCCAGCCTGTTTTTATAGCACTTTTCGATTGAGTATTCCTATTTTGTATGTGCTTCAAAAATTTCATCTGAGGCGTTAAAATAACGCCTAGATATTTGTATTCTGATACTATTTCAATTTGCTCACCACGAAATGTCCAACGTTCTTGTTCTGAAAGTCTTCCTCCTCTTCTAAAGACTACTATTTTTGATTTATTTGTGTTTACCATCAGATTCCAATCATCACAATACCTTTCCAGTTTATGAATCATACTTTGCAGCTCTGTTTTATCTTCTGCTAAGATCACGATGTCATCTGCGTATAACAAAACTCTAATGTTCATATCACTTATTTTGATGCCACCTTGTAATGCCTCATGTATGTCGTTCATATACAGTGCAAATAATAATGGGGACAGGAGACAACCTTGCTTTACACCTGATTTCGTCTCGAAGTAACGGGACAGTTCCTCTCCCGTCCAAACAGCCGAATGTGTATTTCTATAAATATTTTCTATTATTCGCACAAACTTTAAAGACAGACCTAGTTGATGTAGTTTATAAAACAAAAGATTTCGTGAAATCATGTCGAAAGCAGCTCTGAAGTCCACAAAGAAGGCGTATACTTTCTTCTTTTCCGCTATTTTTATATTTACCAACGATGCTAGACTGTACAAGTTATCTGCTGTGGAATAGTTTCTCCTAAAGCCAGCCTGATATTCTAATAATACTTTCCCATCCTCTACCCAGTTGGATAGTCTTTTATTTAATATTCCCATGAAAATTTTTGCTACGCAATTCATAAAGGAAATACCTCTATAATTAGAAACATCGCTCAATGATCCTTTCTTATGTATGGGAAATATAACAGTCTTGATAAATGTCTCGTCGATTTCCCCTTTTTCATATATATTGTTGTATACGAGCGCCAGTTTGTGTAAAAAATTATTTGTGGAGTTAATGAAAAACTCGTAGGGAATCCTGTCCTCTCCTGGGGCTTTGTTCAACTTGACCGAACTCAGCATATCTTTCATTTCTCCAACTGTTATTATGGCATCTAATAATATGTCTGTTGTTAACATAGGAGCATAAAGGATACTCGAGGAGTGCTGTGTTGGGTTCAACAGGTCCCGAAAATGGTTTGAAAAAGTTTCTGCATCTATTTGATGGCTAATTTGGAAGTGTTGGTTATATATTTCTTTTGCTAGAGTCCACCATTCTTTACCATTTCGAACACTATTGATTTTGCTAGTGATATCATCATAATATGATTGTTTGCTCATTTCACAGACTGATTTATAGTGTCTTTGAGCCGTTAAATAAGCCAGTTTTGTATTGTTGCTATTTATTTTTCTATGTTTATTCAAGCATCGAAAAACCTTTTTCCTTGCCCAGTGACATCTGTCATTAAACCATTTATTTTTTCTAATGTAATTTGGTTTTTCTTGTACCGGTTTTGATGATTTAATTATCACATCTGTTAGATCTTTCAAGGAAACAATATCAGTTGAACTTTCTAGATCCTGTAGGTTGATATCCATATTCATTTGGTAATCGCGTTTGTCTAATTTTCTCCACAGAAGTTTAGGCAGTAGATTTAGCTTGTTCTCATTAATTTCAGTATTACTAATTCGCAGAGATAAGACTATTGGCATATGATCAGACCAGATTTTATCTTCTACCACGAAATTTTCGACACATTCCAATAGGGATTGCGATACTGAACATATATCATTGACCGATTCGCCCGCAGTACTCACAAATGTAAATTTACCATGTTCATCTCCTTTGGTTTGCCCGTTCAATATAACCATATTATTCTCGTTACACATTTCAAAGTATATACGACCTTTTCCATTGACAATTTTATCCTGAGATCTATGCCTCTCAGATGCTGCTGGGAACTTGTCCCTATATAAATTTACAATATCCTGCTGAAGTTCGCCAATCCTGATATTTATATCGCCTATTAATATTATATTCTCTTGCTCGGTTGCTTCAAGGAATTGTTTAACAGTATCAAAGTCTTGGTCCCAGGTTGCACTTCTCAAGTATAGTGGCATGATCAATGCTCTAAAATCAGCCATAATTAAATGTACTGCTATTAATCTATCCATAGATTTGACTTCATATTTTATATTTTGATTTCGTAGATTCTTTTTAACGCCTACCATTATTCCTCCAATAGCTCTCCCGAATCTACTTATCCTACCCGCACTAATCCATTGAATATTGTAACCAGGAAAGTATCTGGCTGCTTGATTCGTGAAATCTTCTTCCAAATGAGTTTCCAGTAGTATTATTATATCAAAGTTACATAAATAAGAGAAAAAGTAAGGATATAAATATTTATTACACAATCCATTTATGTTATACGATATAATTTTTAGTTCAATATTTGGTTTTGGTCTTTTAGACGCAGTATTCTCTAGTTTTTTGCTTTGATTTTTTCGAAGGTATCATTGAAACTTGTTTTAGATAGCTCATTTGCATACAATTCTTTTAGCACTATCTCTGCACATGTTTTTCCACATACTAGACGATTTTCGCCATTCCAAGCAAACATTTGAAATTTTATTCAACCTCGAACTGAACGGACGTGTTTTCTAATAGCGGAGTATTTCATCGTAATAAGTACTTATTACGAATTTCACGTGTGGTGGAAATAATAAACCACCATGCAGCGAAATTCAAAGTCATCCACTGGGTTGCTAACTTCAGGGCCCAGTGGACGGGTAACGACTGAAGTTATAAATTTGGGCATCGACCAAGAGTCAGGCCCAATTAGTCGACCTGTAGACGGGTCGACTGGCGGTGACACTTTGGCAAGTCGAACCTTTTCTAAGGTGACGACATCAAAAGGAGGCAATCCCTCTCGAAAGAGATTCAAGGAACGAAGAAATGCTTTGTTTATCCTAAAGAAATTAGGATCAGTCGACCCAAGCACGTTGTCGGCTAAGCAAAGCGATTACTTAAAATGGGCTCAAGGAATTCTTGAAGCTGGAAAAAGGGAACGATCACCGGATGAGCTGCCATCCTCTAAACGGGATCAAAGATCGTTTGCCTCAGTTGCAAAAGACAGCCTTGTGATGGCTATTATTAATAAAGGAGCATTGGACGGTATGATTCCAAGGCAAAAATGGGGGGAAATTGAGAACGCGATGTCTGGTGTCTACTCAGAGGTGCGAAAAAAGTTTCCCGGACCAAGTCCTCGACGGCAAGATGCTGGATGGTATCAAGGACGATATAAGTTAATAGCTTTTGCAGACCAGAGGTCTATGGATTGCTTTAAAGCTGCATTGATGCTAATTGGTGAAGTTTGGGAAGGAGCCGCTTTGGAGTTAGTCGATAAAAAAGACATACCGGCTAAACCTAGAGCACATGCATGGATACCGGCAAACCCTCCTGATCCTGAGTCAATACTAGAGAGACTAAAAGAATGTAACCCAGATCTTCCAACCGCCGATTGGAAGGTTGGTCGTTTGGATGAGGTGGATGGACCAAGACGGCATGCGGTGTTTATATTAAACATAGAGTCGCTGCCACATCTAGCCCATACCCAAGGACGCGTAAGTTATGGCTTTCATGATATCCATATGAAGGTATACAAAAGCGATCAGCCAAAGGATTCCGAAACGGACAAGCCTCCGGTAGAGTCAGCAGTGGAAAAATCTCCTAGCGAAGCCGAAGGAGACATAAAACCTGCAGACTATGGCGAAAATCATATGAGGGAAGTTTCTACAGGCTCAAGCCTCACCAAAACTGAACCGCGGATTGTTGCGAGAGTCACCGAGATCTGTGAAGAGGAAGCCCTTGATGACTCAATTGAAGCGGCTGATGTGACGGTGGTTGAAAATTTGGATGGTTCTACGGTTCCTCCAGATAAATCTTCACCATTGTAAGGCCGCTTGTGCTGCCTTAAAAGTTCTCCTGATGAAAGGAGACATAGATATAGTTCTTATTCAAGAACCATACATATATAAGAACAAGATCTGTGAATTAAGCACTCCGGGTTTCAAACTTTTGCATAATACCGGTACCGATATAAATCGAGCATGTATAATTGCTAAAAACGAACTAAACTTGTTTCTGCTTCCTTCATTGAGCAATGCAGACACTGTCGTAGCCAGTCTAGAGATATCCACATGCAAATATTGGGTATCTTCGGTCTACATGGGACATGATAGGGAGATGCCACCCTGTGCCGTTAAGACCTTAGTTGAGGAGTCACTAAAAACAAAGACAAAACTCATTATGGGATGCGATGCAAATGCACATCATAGTATTTGGGGAAGTAGTGATACTAATGCAAGGGGAGAGTCGCTAATAGAGTTTATTTTGCGTACTAACCTGGTAGTTTGCAATAAGGGAGATGCACCAACCTTCGTCACCAGGAACAGACAAGAGGTTTTGGACGTAACGTTGACCTCTCCGGAACTGAATGATAAGATATCTGAGTGGCAAGTTTTGAGGGAACATAGCTTCTCAGATCATCGCTACATCAGTTTCAGATTGGCTGTTCGTACTTCAAAGACCATATTTCCGCCAAATGTTAGGAAAGCTGATTGGAATAGGTATAGGGAATCGTTCAATTCGATGATACCGGAAATGCCGGAGACAAATATGAGCACTGTGCAAGATATCGAACACGCAGTGGAGCGGATTACTAAGGCCTTCAACATTTCACTGAAAGCTGCTTGCCCTAGAGGAAAGCCAAGGGGAAAAAATCGGCCGCCATGGTGGACTACGGAGTTAAGTAATATGAGGAAATCCTGCAGGAAGCTCTTTAACAAAGCAAAGTCCACAAGAGCTCCGGAGGATTGGGACACTTACAAGATGAATCTGAGAGAATATAAACGAGAACTGAGAAGGTCTCAACAAAACTCTTGGGGTGATTACTGTAGCAGTATTGAGAATACGTCAGAGTCTTCCAGACTACGGAAGGTACTAGCATCCACTAACACCGCTCCAGGTTTCATTAAAACATCGGAGGGAAATTGGACAACGTCCAGTGAGGAGACGTTGGAGGTACTTTTGGACACACACTTCCCTGGAAATCAGACGGTTGAACCATGTTCCGGCGGTGTAACAGAGGCTCAGCGATCATTTCCTATCGAGGAAATTGTGTCGGAATCTAGAATAAAATGGGCTTTAAATAGCTTTGGACCATTCAAATCCCCCGGACCTGATGGAATTACTCCGGCGGAGTTACAGGCAGTGGCTGAAAGAGTTATCCCCTGGTTGACGGTGATATATAAACGATGTGTAAACTTAGCATATATTCCAGAAAAGTGGAGGGAAACAAAAGTCGTCTTCATACCTAAAGCAGGAAAAGCCTCTCACTCGAGTGCGAAGGATTTCCGACCAATCAGCTTATCCTCATTCCTACTTAAGACCCTGGAGAGGATGATAGACATGTATCTTAGAACTAGCGTGGATTCAAGTTTGCTCTCGAAACGACAGCATGCATACTCGAAGGGCAGGTCTACTGAGACCGCATTGCATGAACTAGTCAGCTTTATTGAAAGCTCACTATCTGTCAAAGAATACACAATCGTGGCGTTTCTAGACATCGAAGGGGCGTTCAATAATGTCCATCCGAGCTCGATATTAAATGGACTGACAACTCTGAATGTTGATCCAGGTATACTTAGGCTGTTA